>NW_025533830.1:0-300000 GCF_020615455.1 Coregonus clupeaformis | reverse complement strand
TGTGGACTCTGACTATCTGAAGTCTCGATTTGCACATCTTGTGTCTCTTCGAATTTTGATCTGCCAACTTGGCTTTTGGCATGGGGGATTGAAATCTCTCCCCATGAAGATCATCACTCATTTCCAAATCTGTCTGAGTTTGGCGTTCGACTACACCTTTTGTAACGAACTTGACTAATCTGTTTTTAAGAACTTTTCCAGTGTCTGGGTGGTAGACTAGGTATGCTGGACTATTTTTATCATACCCGACAAAAATACCCTTTTCACATCTTGAGTCCAACTTTTTCTTGTTCTGTCTGTATGCATAGCAAACAGATCCAAATTCTTTCATCTTTGAAAGATCAGGCTTTCTCCCAGTAAACATGTAGTGTGGAGTCTGTCCTACACGCTTATTGTAACACCTATTGCGAATTACTGCAGCAGTCATTACAGCATATGTCCACAATTTCTTTGGTAGGTTGCTCTCAAGTAGCATGCATCTTGCCATTTCAAACAGTGTTCTCCAATTTCTCTCAGCGGTCCCATTTTGATGGGGTGAGTAAGGGGCTGAAGTTTCATGTCTTATGGCATTCTTACTGAGCAGTGACTGGAACTCTTTGGCTGTGTACTCTGTGCCATTATCTGACCTGACACACTTTATTTTTCCATAAGGGGCCACATCAGCAATACACTTCTCAGTAGCTTTTACAGTATCACTTTTTGCTTTTAGGAAATACACAAAAACTGCCCCTGAATAATCATCCGTAAATGCTAGAGTATATCTGAACCCATCTTTCGCCTCTGGCTCAATAGGGCCAGCCAAATCAGTGTGCACAAGCTCAAGAGCTGCTTTTGCCTTTTCATCAGGCTCTCTGTTTCTGCTCTGAACAAATTTTCCCTGTGTGCAGATTTCACAGTTGAGGGTAGATTTGTCAATCTTACCTTTGATTTTCATTCCCTCTGTCACATTTTCTAACTTTGACACATCCTCAAAATTACAGTGGCCAAGAATTTTGTGCCATGTGTGAATATCATAGCACCCATGACAGCCATCATCATTTTCATCACTTACAGTGTTAAGATAGTAAAGTCTATCGTACTCCTCGATGTCAAAAGTGGTACCGTTCTTGTGGATGAGCTTGTTACACCCCTGTCGAAAGTTGACTGAAGCTCCGTTGGCTGTCGCTGCTTTAACAGAGAAAATGTCCTGTGGAAACGACGAAACGTACAGCGCCTCGTCAGCGTTGTTTCACCCGACGACCCGTGTTGTCTCTCAGGTAAACCTCCGCTGCACCTCTCCTCTCCGCGACACCATTCGTTCTTGTTCCGTCAGCCAGCTCCACAGAATGTTTTTCCGGTTTGAAAGTCTCGTCAAACTCCTTAAACTTCCCCGATGTCCGTGACTATATGTGACGTTGCTCCCGTATCAACCATCAGCCCTTTATGTTTCAGTCCACGAACCTGACAGTCACTTATTTTGAATGCAAATGTGTGGCCTTCAGCATCTGTTGCTTGTTTCACATTGTCTCTTCTTTTTCGTCTGCAATTTGCGTCAGTATGAGTGGAGCGCTTGCAAAAACTACACCACTGTCTCCGTTCTCTGTGCTCTCCAGTAACGGTACATTCCCGGGCCTTGTGCCCTTTCTGGCCACAGTTGAAGCAGGTTATCTCGGTCCCTTTATCTCTTCCTCTTGGCCAGCTAACTTTAATGTTACTTGCCTTCATCACGTTGTCGTCAGTGGAAATGGCGCTAAACTTCTCGGTGCTTTCATAGCTCCTCAACTTGGTTTTGAACTTGCCATAAGTTGTCGGCTCGTCACTCTGCGTTATGTGGATGGCAAACGGCTTAAATGATTCGGGCAAACCTGCATAATGTTCCCTCAATATCTTCAACGCTTTTCTCCCATCATCTGCTGCTTCTCTCATTATCAGGGAAAGATTTTTATCATCCAAAACCTGTATCAATTCGGGCGTAGGCTTCTTCATTTTTCTCTCCGTCTTCTTCATCTTCATCCACGCTCAATATGGTGGCCTTTAGCCCTAGCAAACGCAAGTGTCCCAAAAACTTCGTCTCCCATAACTCGTAGTTTTTTCATCTCCGTCGAAACATAATCTATTCCATCGGCTTCCATGTTCCCTCCTGGGCCCATAACCTGTTGGTGCTGTCATCTTCAGGACAGGAATACCGGCTTACTTAACGGAGGAATAAACACACATGTTCATCGTTGGTGTTTCAACCAGAACGCGGGAAAAATGCCCTTTCTTTATTTTCGCACATGCGCAGTTGTACATTTCTCATAGGGCATAACTGTACCAGTGTAAGAACACAATTTATAACATATTAGTCTATATGTTAACACCTACAGTGCGGCCTACGGAGCGGTCCTGGTGTATGGCCCTGGCTGCCTAAATGTTTCCTCCACATAATAAACTGTACAAACATGGCACTTTAGAGGGTTACTTTTACAATTAGCCTTACTCAGTCACTACAACAAACTTCCTATCATGGACATGAAATGCCATTAGGCCTAATGAAGATACCGTATATGTAAGTTACTTAGTTGGTGTCTTGTGAATCAACTGGTATGCGCAATAGGGTTTAATATTTCCCAGGTGTTTTTTTTAATATATTATTTATCTAGTCAAAACATGTCACTACACCTCTACACATCACCATTGGGACAATCCAATTTGCTAGTCCCCATTATTTTCTATAATGCATATGAATAGATTATTTTCAGCATAAAGGACTTAGACAGGTTTTCTTAGGTAACAATTAAATAAAACAACACATATATTATTTGTAATTTTTTCATTTTTATGTGTTTTAAATTGACCCACTTACTATTGGGGAGTGGAACCAGAGAGGAAGCTTGTGTTAACTTTCTCACACCACTACAGTATTCATTTCAACAGACCCTTTCCATCCCCCATTGTTAGAGTTCAATATATGCCCAGGACTATATTGAGGTTCAGGCTGTTGTAATGTCCAGTTGATTATGTATATAGTATTGTAGAACTCTGGTATTGGTGGTCCATTTGAGGGTGAGTCATTGATATTTATGCTCTGAGTGAAAGACCTGAGTCCTGAACCTTTCCTATTCTGTTAGTAAGGACCACAGCATATTAGGCAGCCATTGTTCAAAATGTGTTCATACATACGGTACAATGGGAGGGTGTGTGGTATTCACAGGGGTCCAGGAAGTTGATCTCAGACTTATATTTAGGACTGGGATCCTATCCAGAGTCGACAGATTAACAGTGAGGACAAACCCAGCCTGCCTCTCTCCTTCCACACTGATTCTAAACCTACAGTCACCTAGTCCTGATTGTGACAGTGGAGCCTAGTTTGCATTGCAGGATCTAGAGATGGCATCAGTAGACAGGTTTCCATTGGCCTAGGTTTATTTGACAAAAAAACATTTAGCAAAGAAATCATTGCAACATGATGGAAAAGGCAGATACAGGAGACATTTTCTAAAGATCCACAAATGTTGTATCCATTCGACAGGGGCAGGAAAACATTGAAGAACCACAGTGCAATGCCGCGAAGGTGTAAAAATGGCGCTGCTAAAATCAGAGATTCTTCTCCTGAGTACATACCTTTGAATCTTGAGTACACACCGACGTCCCCTGTATACAAACCTTACATATAGGACTTCAAGTTGTAAAATAGTGAACTACTCCTTTAATGGAGTGGTAGGTGCTATGAAAGGGATGTTTAAAAAAAAAAAAACGTTAATGTTGTATTTTGTTCATTGGTCCACTGTTAATACAACGTCAAAAATGTTGCATGTTAGCAGTCAAGTTTTCAAGATAGAGCACTTTCAGTACAGACAAACAAGTGTGATGATGCAAATGAGGAAAATGATAATTGCATACAATTTGCATCATCACACTTGTTGCAATGTACTACAGTGTTTCCCAATCCTGGTCCAGGGAACACAAAGGGGTGCGCTTTTTAGTTTTTGCCCTAACACTCACACAGTGGATTCAACTAAGCAACTCCAGCCTTTGAATGGAATAAGGTATGTGAGTGCTAGGGCAAAAACAAACAAGTACACCCCTTTGGGACCAGGATTGGGGAACACTGCTGTACTGAAAGTCCTCCATCTTGAGAACTTCACTGCTGATGCGCACATTTTTGGAATTGTATACAGGGTGAGGAAACCAATGTGTACATTTGTAATTTGATTGAACTACCCCTTTGATTAGAGTTCCTTTAGAGGTGCATATGCTCTAAGCACGTCCTATAAATAAACATTCATTTATTTTATAAAGAAAACTGCTTTTGTCATCTCTTAAGAAGGATAGGCCAACTGAACGAGTGTGCTCACATACTCCCTTAAAGACCTTTGCTTGAAAAACGAGAAAAAAGTGGCAGTAGTACAGTTGGTCCATTTTGAGACGCCATAGACCCCTTTCTGTGTTTACACACATTGCTGCAAGAGGGGGATGGGAGCGAGTTGGTGGCAGAACAAGGGGGAGTTCTTATAGAACGCCAGCAAAAAAAGCCTCTATTTACATGTTGCTTATGAGTGCATTACACACTACATTGGATTATAATTGGATTTTAAGGTTCATATGAATGTCCTGCTTAATATAATGTTTGTGTCATCACAAATCAACTGCATTATACTAAAAAACACTTCAACTTCAACCAGTAAAATGACTCTTTGGCTAGCTTTTGCTATAGGCTATATCAATGAGCATTAGCATTGTAGCTAACAACTGCTGCATCCCAAAAAATTATTTTGCAAAGATCACAACCAAATATAATCTTAGCGATTGTTCAACCAAGAATCAAAACATAATTCTAAGCCTATGAGAGCCCCAAAAAAGTTATTTTGTTATTATTTAGAAGTAATAAAAATGAAAAATCTAGACTACTGCCGCCAAGAGTTGCTAGGTACTAGCCCCGTGTAGCTCAGTTGGTAGAGCATGGCGCTTGCAACGCCAGGGTTGTGGGTTCGATTCCCACGGGGGGCCAGTATGAAAATGTATGCACTCACTAACTGTAAGTCGCTCTGGTTAAGAGTCTAAATGACTAACATGTAAATGTAAAGAGCCCCACGTATCTGTTTGTGACGTCAGTGTGTCATGTACTGGGAAAGGGTCTATAGCCACTTCCTCAAAATAGTCAGAAAACTCAAGAAATCTGTCTTTAATGTTGATATTTTTGCAGAGGAAATCTTAGTCGTGCAATTTTACATCTAACTAAGATGTTTGGTTCAGTATTTCTCAATGAAAAAACCTGCATGAAAACGAGTCTTCTCAAGTTTAATGACAACAAATACTTTAATGAAGAATCCCTACTGTTGACCAATCACCAACGAAGGGGCGTAAACTTTGGCTACCGACTTGCCTCGAGGAAAACATTTTGTGTGCCCGAAAAGCCGAAAAAACCCTTACCGAAAGTCCAAAACGAAAACCTCACAAAAAGTTGTCATAATATATGCACAAACTCTTCCGAACTGTTTCGGCTGGGAAGCATGCTGACGCCTTAAGGCTAACAAAAGTCTGTCTTACAATGGTTTCAGTAGTCCTACATTGTCACAAGGTATAGATTATACCCCTATTTACACCTGAAGTAGCAGACAGTCTAAATCCAGATTAGTGACAATATCGGAACACTTAAACCATTTGTAACATAATTATTGTTAGTCCAGCATAAAGTTTGAGCTTTCCTTTCAACACCATGGAGTGAATCCTTACCACTGCTACACCTGGCTATCAGCCACCGGAGCTTAGTCTGGCAGCGAAAACGTTTATTCAGCCTCATTTACGGCCTTAAAAAAACATAGCTGATATGGCTGACTTGCTTAAACAAATATGGTTTCTACTGACTCCTTCTGGATTTGTGTAAGTCAATAGGAACTGCCTAGTTAAATAAAGGTTCAATAATATTAATAAAATATGTACATATTAAAATCTCCACTGTAAAACACACGGGGGTGTTCACTCCTTAGGCCTATCTTCCTTTCTGCGTCGGACTTCGGCCTCATGTATGGGGTGGAAAATCTACTTCTGAAAGTACCATGCTTAGATGCATAATAACATCTCAGATTGAACTCTTCGCAAACAGCAACAGTTTCGTTGCAAACAAGACACACTGGTTTGATATTGGAGAAATACGATGAATATATTTTAATAGAACAGGTAGGACTATTAATATCTCCCGAGTGGCGCAGTGGTCTAAGGCACTGCATCGCAGTGCTAGCTGTGCCACTAGAGATCCTGGTTCGAGTCCAGGCTCTGTCGCAGCCGGCCGCGACCAGGAGACCCATGGGCGGCGCACAATTGGTCCAGCGTCGTCCAAGGTAGGGGAGGGTTTAAAAAAAAAAAAAAAAGCAACAAGGCCAATGGAATCCATTCTTAGCTGATTGTCAGTGAAATAAAGACCAATATTGAGTCTATACCTTACAACCTGTAATTTAAATGGATTTTTATTTGTATTTCATGTAATGGACATACACAAAATAGTCCAAATTCATGGTGAAATTAAAAAAATTACTTGTTTCAAAACTTTGAACATCCCACGGAGCACCATTAAATCCAATATAATGTATTTTTGAAAGAATATGGCACCACAACAAACCTGCCAAGATAGGGCCGCCCTACAAAACACACGGACCAGGCAAGGAGAGCATTAATCAGAGAGGCAACAAAGAGACCAAAGATAACCCTGAAGGAGCTGCAAAGCACCACAGCGGAGATTGGAGTATCTGTCCATAGGACCACTTTAAGCCATACACTCCACAGAGCTGGACTTTACGGAAGAGTGGCCAGAAAAAAGCCATTGCTTAAATAAAAAAGTAAGCAAACACGTTTGGTGTTCGCCAAAAGTCATGTGGGAGACTCCCCAAACATATGGAAGAAGGTACTCTGGTCAGATGAGACTAAAATTGAGCTTTTTGGCCATCAAGGAAAACGCTATGTGAATAGTTATGCACGCTCAAGTTCTGTTTTTTTGTCTTATTTCTTGTTTGTTTCACAATTTCTTTTAGTCAAATCAAATCAAATGTTATTTGCCACATGCACCGAATACAACAGGTGTAGACATTACAGTGAAATGCTTACTTACAATGCATTTTTTAAAGATTTGCTTACTAACAATGCATTTTTTAAAGATTTTTTATTTTTTAAGTGTTAAGTAAAAAAAGAAAAAAGAAAATAACTAAAGAGCAGCAGTAAAATAAAATAACAGTAGGGAGGCTATATACAGGGGGTACTGGTACAGAGTCATGTTGGTAGGCATGTTGTGTAAATCAAATGATACAAACCCCCCAACAATCTATTTTAATTCCAGGTTGTAAGGCAACAAAATAGGAAAAATGCCAAGGGGGGTGAATACTTCCGCAAGCCACTGTATATACTCTGCCCAGAGTGGTTGAAAACGTACTTTGGTGACATTTCCCTTCCTTATGTTATAGAATGCTTGTGGAATGGTCCCCTGTAGCTCAGTTGGTAGAGCATGGTGCTTGCAACGCCAGGGTTGTGGGTTCGTTTCCCACGGGGGGCCAGTATGAAAATGTATGCATTCACTAACTGTAAGTCGCTCTGGATAAGAGCGTCTGCTAAATGACTAAAATGTAAATGTAATTAATATAGACATTGGTGATTTTACCACTGTAACATGATGGACATCATTATGTTATGGTCATTGAATTGATTAGCCCACTAACCACGTGTTAAATGTGTAGTGTAGCTACACTGTGTAGGACTATGAATTGGGCAGCTATAGGCTATTTGTTAATAGGCTAATTATGTTCTGGCCTGCAGACTAGCTACAAGCTCAGCAACAAATTAACTGGAGGCCAAACCTAGTTGCCAACCCCTGTATATCGTAAATTCAATCTGGTTGGTATACGATTGAAATGGGAAAATAATGTACCTGTGAACACCCTATGAAATAGCTCCCCAATACCGTCTGATGTATATATTTAATGTATTACATGAATGGTGACCACAGCCCTTCCAACAATCCATTTAAAACGTGTTTGACTGTGTTTTTTCCCACCCTGCTGAATGTATCCAATGTTCCATATCAAATGTGTGTCCTATTATGACACATCTGGCAGTTTCTTCTCTCCATGTTTCTTGGCCTAGTATCATTTTTTACTAAAATCTGTGTTTTTTGTTCAGTACCATGTCAGGAAAATACCATGGTACTGGTGCAACTACCATGGTATTTCCCTGACATGGTATTACAATGAAAACAATACCACGGTACTATCATGTTTATTGGGTCACTACAGTGGCAGGAAAATGCCATGGTATTTGCACCAGTGCCATAGTATTTTCCTGCCTTGGTAGTGACCCATAAAACATTATAGTACCTTGGAATGTTGTTGTTCATTGTACTACCATGGTACATTTTTGTAAGAGCTGTCCTTCACATCAGAGTGCTAATGCTGGCTCTTTGCGTCTCTTGACCATGTCGCGCGGACCGGGCACAAAGCTCAAGGAGCGCTCTCCACTTCCCTCCGGTAGTTATTTAGCAAGCCTGATAACACATCACTCCTGACAGACACAAGCACAAACTCTTGCATAAATGTAGAAGCCTATACACCTAAACACTAGCGATCTGACATGCTGTATTGCATGGAAACTGCAGGCTACTAACAACAGCAGCTACAGTGACTTGCAAAAGTATTCACCCCCTTGGCATTCTTCCTATTTTGTTGCCTTACAACCTGGAATTAAAATAGATTTTTGGGGGGTTTGTATCATTTGATTTACACAACATGCCTACCACTTTGAAGATGCAAAATATATATTTTTTGTGAAACAAACAAGAAATAAGACAAGAAAACAGACAACTTGAGCATGCATAACTATTCACCCCCCCAAAGTCAATATTTTGTAGAGCCACCTTTTGCAGCAATTACAGCTGCAAGTCTCTTGGAGTATGTCTCTATAAGCTTGGCACATCTAGCCACTGGGATTTTTGCCCCTTCTTCAAGGCAAAACTGCTCCAGCTCCTTCAAGTTGGATGGGTTCCGCTGGTGTACAGCAATCTTTAAGTCATACCACAGATTCTCAATTGGATTGAGGTCTGGGCTTTGACTAGGCCATTCCAAGACATTTAAATGTTTCCCCCTTAAACCACTTGAGTGTTGCTTTAGCAGTATGCTTAAGGTCATTGTCCTGCTGGAAGGTGAACCTCCGTCCCAGTCTCAAATCTCTGGAAGACTGAAACAGGTTTCCCTCAAGAATTTCCCTGTATTTAGCACCATCCATCATTCCTTCAATTCTGACCAGTTTCCCAGTCCCTGTCGATGAAAAACATTCACTGTGCTTCACTGTGGGGATGGTGTTCTCGGGGTGATGAGAGGTGTTGGGTTTGCGCCAGACATTTTCCTTGATGGCCAAAAAGCTCAATGTTAGTCTCATCTGACCAGAGTACCTTCTTCCATATGTTTGGGGAGTCTCCCACATGCTTATCTCCCACATGTTTGCTTATTTTTTTCTTTAAGCAATGGCTTTTTTCAGGCCACTTCTCCGTAAAGCCCAGCTCTGTGGAGTATACGGCTTAAAGTGGTCCTATGGACAGATACTCCAATCTCCACTGTGGAGCTTTGCAGCTCCTTCAGGGTTATCTTTGGTGTCTTTGTTGCCTCTCTGATTAATGCCCTCCTTGCCTGGTCCGTGAGTTTTGGTGGGCGGCCCTCTCTTGGCAGGTTTGTTGTGGTGCCATATTCTTTCAATTTTTTAATAATGGATTTAATGGTGCTCCGTAGGATGTTTAAAGTTTAGGATATTTTTTTATAACCCAACCCTGATCTGTACTTCTCCACAACTTTGTCGCTGACCTGTTTGGAGAGCTCCTTTGATCTTCATGGTGCCGCTTGCTTGGTGGTGCCCCTTGCTTAGTGGTGTTGCAGACTCTGGGGCCTTTCAGAACAGGTATATATATACAGAGATCATGTGACAGATCACGTGACACTTAGATTGCACACAGGTGGACTTTATTTAACTAATTATGTGACTTCTGAAGGTAATTGGTTGCACCAGATCTTATTTAGGGGTTTCATAGCAAAGGGGGTGAATACATATGCACGCACCACTTTTCCGTTATGTTTTTTATTCATTTTTTTAACAAGTTATTTCTTTCATTTCACTTCACCAATTTGGACTATTTTGTGTATGTCCATTACATGAAATCCAAATAAAAAACAATTTAAATTACAGGTTGTAATGCAACAAAATAGGAAAAACACCAAGGGGTATGAATACTTTTACAAGGCACTGTACATAGTCTAGCCTACTATGGCCCTGTCCCTCTGGCCAGGGTAAACAAAGAGGTAATGTTGTGTCTTGTATATACAGTATAGGAGGCCATTTGTTTGGGAGAATGTGAATGGGATAACATCTGGTTCATATATAGACACTAACTATTTGATATAAAACAGTTTGTTTCATTTAATTATACACAAAAAGATGTTGCCCAGAACAAATTAATGTACAAACAGTATTTTTCATTACATTTGAGTCATTTAGCAGATGCTCTTATCCAGAGCAACTTACAGAACCAATTAGGGTTAATTGCCTTGATCAAGGGCACAACGACATATTTTTCACCTAGTTGGCTCGGGATTCAAACCAGAGACCTTTCAGTTACTGGTCCAACACTCTTAATGGCTAGGCTACCTGCCGCCAAATCAATTAACTTAAACACAGTTATCCGAATACATTCATAATCAATTGATAAAATAATGAATCTAGTTTTAAAAGACAATTTAAAAAACACAAGTAGTCGATTCAAAGCCTGTTTATCATTAAACAAAAGTTTAGTAATATAAAATCATCCACCCAAACTAATGGTGAAAACCGATCATCACAACATCTTTGTCTGATATACACTGAGTGTACAAAACATTAGGAACACCTTCCTAATATTGATTTGCACCCCCCTTTGTCCTCAGAATAGCCTCAATTCGTCAGGGCATGGACTGTCCAAGGTGTTGAGAGCATTCCACAGGGATGCTGGACCATGTTGACTGCAATGCTTCCCACAGTTGTGTCAGGTTGGCTGGGAGTGGATCTCTATTCCGAATAGCTCGTTCCATCTCCTCCCACAGATGCACAATTGGATTGAGATCTGGTGACTCGGCAGGCCACTGCAGTAAGCTGAATTCACTGTCATGTTGGTGGAACCATTCCTGGACAAGCCTTGTGGCATGGGGCATAATCCTGCTGAAAAAATCTATTTTGCAGATGGATACACTGCTGCCATGAAGGGATGCACCTGATTGGTAACGATGTTTAGATATCCTGTGGCATTCAAACGTTGCTCCACTTTTATCAAGGGGCCCAATGTGTGCCATGAAAACACACCCCACACCACCACCACCATCCTGCAATGCTGACACACGGCATGGATGCATGTACTCATGGTTTTCTCCATACCTTAGTCCTCCCATCAGCATGAAACAGCAGGAACCGGGATTCATCAGACCAGGCAATGTTTTTTCAAATTCTCCAGTGTCCAGTGTTTTCATTCCTTAGCCCATTGCAACTGCAGTTTCTTGTTTTCTGCTGAAAGCTAATGGGGATCCATAATAAATACACCACAACTACATCATTAAGGATCATAGCTTTCACCTGGGTTCACCTGGTCAATCTATGTCACTCAGTGTATGTTGTGTCTACTAGTTCACTCCCACAGAAAACTGCAGAGAGAAGCAGTACATCCCAGTCAACCAGCAGACTCCGTAATGAGACGTCTCAAAGAGGATATTCAACCCTAAGGGCAAATCCAAGGTCATCTCAATATCTTTACAGTAGAAGCTATCTAAGCACACCAAAACTGACAAGGTGCACACTGATCAGTAAAGAGATGCTAACATTCTATAACGCTCCCTTTCCTCTGCACAGTTCTCTCACAGTGAGAAACAATAGGATTACAATAGAGTGTTCTATGCTTTCTTCATTTGATCCAATCCACTACCACTTCTTATGTATACGTTGGTGTGTTTTTAAATTGCCCAATCTGTAGAATCTCGTCTCACATTCAGTGCAGTGATAAGTCTCTCCAGTGTGTAACCGTTGGTGTGTTTTTACATTGCCCAATCGGGAGAAACTCTTGCCATATTAAGAGCAGAAGGAAGGGTTCTCTCCTGTGTGTGTTCTCTGATGAAGTTTTAGCTCAGTTGATGTTGTGAAGCATTTTACACAGTCAGAGCAGGAGTAAGGCTTTTCTCCTGTATGTATACGTTCATGTCTTTTTAAGGTGCCCAGTTGAGAGAAACTTGCCCCACAGTCAGAGCAGGAGTAGGGCTTCTCTCCTGTGTGTATACGTTCATGTGTTTTTAAGCTGCCCAGTTGAGAGAAACTTGCCCCACAGTCAGAGCAGGAGTAGGGCTTCTCTCCTGTATGTATACGTTCATGTGTTTTTAAGTTGCCCAGTCGAAAGAAACTTGCCCCACAATCAGAGCAGGAGTAAGGATTCTCTCCTGTGTGTGTTCTCTGATGAACTTTTAGCTCAGTTAATGTTGTGAAGCATTTTACACAGTCAGAGCAGGAGTAAGGCTTTTCTCCTGTATGTATAAGTTCATGTTGTTTTAAGGTGCCCAGTCGAGAGAAACTCTTCCCACAGTCAGAGCAGGAGTAAGGCTTCTCTCCTGTGTGTGTTCTCTGATGAACTTTTAGCTCAGTTGATCTTGTGAAGCATTTTACACAGTCAGAGCAGGAGTAAGGCTTTTCTCCTGTATGTATAGGTTCATGTTGTTTTAAGGTGCCCAGTTGAGAGAAACTTGCCCCACAGTCAGAGCAGAAGTAAGGCTTCTCTCCTGTGTGTATACGTTCATGTGTTTTTAAGTGGCCTAGACGAGAGAAAATCTTTCCACACTCAGAGCAGGAGTAAGGCTTCTCTCCTGTGTGTGTTCTCTGGTGAACTTTTAGCTCAGTTGATGTTGTGAAGCATTTTACACAGTCAGAGCAGGAGTAAGGCTTTTCTCCTGTATGTATACGTTCATGTGTTTTTAAGGTGCCCAGTTGAGAGAAACTTGCCCCACAGTCAGAGCGGAAGTAAGGCTTCTCTCCTGTGTGTATACGTTCATGTGTTTTTAAGTTGCCCAGTCGAGAGAAACTCGTCCCACAGTCAGAACAGGAGTAAGGCTTCTCTCCTGTGTGCACTCTCTGATGAACTGTCAGAGCCTGTGATGTTGTGAAGCTCTTCCCACAGTCAGTGCAGGAATACAGATTCTCTCCTGTGTGTATTTTTAGGTGTATTTTTAGCTTTGATAGAATTGGGAAAATCTCCTCACAATGTGGGCAGTGGTGAGACCTCTTAGCTCTGCGATCTTCCTGCTGTTGCTCTCTGGATGTAGAGAATGTCTCAATGTCACCTGTGTGAAAAGCATTTAAAAAAGTCAATTGGTGTGATATGCACTGAGTGTACAAAACATTATGAACTCTTTCCATGACATAGACTGGCCAGGTGAGAGCTATGATCCCTCATTGATGCCACTTGTTAAATACACTTCAGATCAGTGTCGATGAAGGGGAGGAGACAGATTAATGAAGGACTTTTAAGCCTTGAGACAATTGAGACATGGATTGTGTATGTGTGCCATTCAGAGGGTGAATGGTGTGTTTTAATCAAATCAAATACAAAAGCTGAAGAATATACGCACATCCAGGTAATCAAATCCACCATATGCACTGAGCTTGTCTGACAGGTTGAAGCGCACTAAATAGTAAATAAATGATAAGCGTACCAGAGAGTCTGTTGTAACGTTTTATTGTTAAGCCTTTATTACAGCAAAGACTAAAAACAGTTGCATTGATCCCTGAATGCAATTTCCGAAATTGAACTGTTTATTTATTGTTTATGCTAATTATTCAAGGGTTGCTTTGTTATTTTAAAACCAAAAATGCTTTATTGCATTTCAATGGCTTGCATTCTGTGTGATGACATGAACAAATGAATGATTGATACAGTAGCCTATATACAGTGTGTAAGAGTATTCCAAGATAAATATACAACAGGGAATTAACGATCAATGGAAACAGTTGTTTTTCAGTTCAACATCTGTTTAGTATCTATGTAGGGGTTCCAGTCCGGGACTCATAGCTACATGTGGCAAGTTAGCATTGGTCCAAATGGTCTATACATTGAGCCTGAAACGGGATACTTGGTATTTGGCCATTGGACCAATGTTATTTCAAGGAATTCTAATTGGTCAACCATAGGCAAGGGAGAAAACACTGAGAACAGGGAAGAATAAACATCTACAATCTACTTTCCAGCATAAAAAATGATTGGTTCTCTTTGAATAAATATATTTTTCTCCCCCTGATTTGCTTTGGGGTCTGTGTTATTGAAGAATAACATCAACTGCTAACAAATGCATTCGGAAAGTAATCAGACCCCCTTGACTTTTTCCACATTTTGTTACGTTGCAGCCTTATTCTAAAATGGATTAAAAAATTAAAAAATACAAAAATAATCCTCAGCAATACCCCATAATGACAAAGCGAAAACAGGTTTTTAGAAAATGTTGCTAATACATTAAAAATAAAACAGAACTATATTATTTACATAATTATTCAGACCCTTTGCTATGAGACTCGAAATTGAGCTCAGGTGCAACTTGTTTCCATTTATCATCCTTGAGATGTTTCTCCAACTTGATTCGAGCCAATCCTTGGTAAATTCAATTGATTGGACATGATTTAGAAAGGAACACACCTGTTTATATAAGGTCCCACAGTTGACAGTGCATGTCAGAGTAAAAACCAAGCCATGAGGTCGAAGGAGTTGTCCGTAGAGCTCCGAGACAGGATTGTGTCGCGGCACAGATCTGGGCAAGGGTACCAAAAAACGTCTGCAGCATTGAAGGTCCCCAAGAACACAGTGGCCTCCATCATTCTTAAAAATGGAAGAAGTTTGGAACCACCAAGACTCTTCCCTAGAGCGGCCGCCCGGCCAAACTGAGCAATTGGGGGAGAAGGGCCTTGGTCAGGAGGTGACCAAGAACACGATGGTCACTGACAGAGCTCTAGAGTTCCTCTGGAGATAGGAGAACATTCCAGAAGGTCAACCATCTCTGCAGCACTCCAGCAATCAAGCCTTTATGGTAGAGTGGCCAGACGGAAGCCAATTGTCAGTAAAAGGCACATGACTGCCCGCTTGGAGTTTGCCAAAAGGCACCTAAAGACTCTCAGACCATGAGAAACAAGATTCTCTGGTTGGATGAAACCAAGATTGAACTCTTTGGCCTGAATGCCAAGCACCACGTCTGGAAGAAACCTGGCACCATCCCTACGGTGAAGCATGGTGGTGGCATCATCATGCTGTCGGGATGTTTTTCAGCGTCAGGGACTGGGAGACTAGTCAGGATCGAGGCAAAGATGAACTGAGCAAAGTACAGAGAGAGATCCTTAATGAAAACCTGCTCCCGAGCGCTCAGGACCTCAGACTGGGACGAAGGTTCACCTTCCAACAGGACAACGACCCTAAGCACACAGCCAAGACAACACAGGAGTGGCTTCAGGACAAGTCTCTGAATGTCCTTGAGTAGCACAGCCAGAGCCCGGACTTGAACCCGATCGAACATCTCTGGAGAAACTTGAAAATAGCCGCAACGCTCGCCATCCAACCTGACAGAGCTTGAGAGAATCTGCAGAGAAGAATGGGAGAAACTCTCCAAATACAGATGTGCCAAGCTTGTAGTGTCATACCCAAAAAGACTCAATGCTATAATCGCTGCCAAAGGTGCTTCAACAAAGTACTGAGTAAAGGGTCTGAATCCATTTTTTATTTTTTAATAGTTTGGCAAAAATGTCTAAAAACCTGTTTTTGCTTTGTCATTATGGGGTAGTGTGTAGATTGATGAGGGCAAAAAAACAATTTAATCAATTTTAGAATAAGGCTGTAACACAACAAAATATGGAAAAAGTCAAGCGGTCTGAATACTTTCCGCAGGCACTGTATATGTTGGGGTCAATGAAGGGTGGATAGGAACTTGGTGCATGGAAAGTTACTGAGGGAGACAAGGGGAAGTGCAGAATTCATGTTCCCAAGGAGGGAGGCAAAGGGCAACAGTCTAGTTTCAGTTCCTGATAAGGCAGGCCAGTTGCGGAACTAGGGAGGAGCAAGGAATCCGGCTCGAGGTCATGTCAACAGATGAAGTGAGAAGAAACCTCTGGGAGGGGGGCCAGAGGGGCCCACCACAACGACCCTCCTACTACAGTCCTATCTCACACACATACACTTTCACGCCCACGAAGGTTCTAGCATCAGGCAGGGCCAGGACTACACCAGTGAGAAGAACCAATTAAGTTCCTGACTAGCAACAGAGATGTATTGGCTGTCTAGATATGTAAGGAGTTGAGTAGGAGGTTATAAATATATGTGCTTGTGTAATCATGCTTTGTCTTTGCAGCTGTTTGAAACCCGTTGGATGAATGAACTTGGTTTGAGGTTTTCCTAGATGTCCGTTTGAGTTTTTACTCTGTTTGTTCAGAACCTAACAGAAAGCTTCATAATGAAAAATTATCTAACGGGCGAAATGATGAACGCGATGTGCTTTATCTATTACCTAGCGAACAACTTCACTACAGGTATTTATTTTAAAAGTACTAATATTCAAAGGCCAAAAAACTTCACTGAGCAGAATGCTAACAAAATGCTAACTAGTACTAAGGAATCATCAAGAGGACGCTAACTAAATGCTAACGAGTGCATTGCGAACACTTTGTACAGTTTCTGACCTCAGCTATACAAGTAACTCAAACACTCACAGTTGGCTGCCCGCACAAAACTAATATTAGCCAGCAAGGCTCTTGATCCAGGTGGGGATTCTCTGCTGTTAGCAAGGGAATGCTTGATTGGAAGAAGCTAACCACTTAGCTAGATAGCTAACTAACTACTACATTAGCAAACCTAATGGGCAACTGCAGAGCATTTAGCACATTGTAGACTGTTAACTTAATAGTTAAGATATCTAGCTGGCAAACATTTAGTTGTGAATTCCATACTGTAATTAGATCACCTGGCGCATGCTGCATGACAGAGAGTGACTCACAAGTCTCCGGTCTCTTCTCGTTGACTGGGGACTACCGTAAGCTACATAATAATGTGACGTAATGTTCTTTATCTCGTAACGTATTGCACAAGTTGACTGCAGGTATTTACTTAAAAAGTAGCTACAAATATTCAAATTAATCAAGAAAAACTTCAAGAAAACAGTTTCAGCTGTATTGAAAACCCATCCAGTGGCTTTTTCCAAATAACCTGGTATCCAGTATACCACCCAAGCCTAGTAACTACACAGACTCATTTCATAGAAGTTCTAATTACTGGCAGTTTGTCTACGTCACTTCTTTAGTCTACTCTCTGAGCACTCCAGATAGCCTAGTTAATAAAACACATGCTGGCAATACTGGTATTTGGGTATTTTATTAGGATCCCCATAAGCTGTTGCAAAAGCAGTAGCTACTCTTCCTGGGGTCCACACAAAACATGAAACATGACATAATACAGAACATTAATAGACAAGAACAGCTCAAGGACAGAACTACATAAAAACATTTTAAAAGGCACACGTAGCCTACATGTCAATACATACAAAAACTATCTAGGTCAAATGGGGGAGAGGCGTTGTGCCATGATGTGTTGCTTTATCTGTTTTTGAAAGCAGGTTTGCTGCTTATTTGAGCAATATGAGATGGAACGGAGTTCCATGCAATAACGGCTCTATATAATAGTGTATACTTTCTTGGATTTGGGGACTGTGAAAAGACCCCTGGTGGCATGTCTGGTGGGGTAAGTGTGTGTGTCAGAGATATGTGTACAGCATGCATAGTATTTATATTAGCCCTCTGATTACAATGAAGAGCAGGACGTGCCGCTCTGTTCTGGGCCAGCTGCAGCTTAAATAGGTATTTTTATTTATTCCGTTTTATTTTAAATAAATCAGCTTTAATATTTCTGATAGATTGTAACTTCCATCAATGTAATTGTCTGCATCACTTCCAATCCCCCATATATTTTTTTCACATATACATATATAATATATATATATATATATATATATATACAGTGAGGGAAAAAAGTATTTGATCCACTGCTGATTTTGTACGTTTGCCCACTGACAAAGACATGATCAGTCTATAATTTTAATGGTAGGTTTATTTGAACAGTGAGAGACAGAATAACAACAAAAAAATCCAGAAAAACGCATGTGAAAAATATTATAAATTGATTTGCATTTTAATGAAGGAAATAAGTATTTGACCCCTCCGCAAAACATGACTTAGTATTTGGTGGCAAAACCCTTGTTGGCAATCACAGAGGTCAGACGTTTCTTGTAGTTGGCCACCAGGTTTGCACACATCTCAGGAGGGATTTTGTCCCACTCCTCTTTGCAGATCTTCTCCATGTCATTAAGGTTTCGAGCCTGACGTTTGGCAACTCGAACCTTCAGCTCCCCCTCCACAGATTTTCTATGGGATTAAGGTCTGGAGACTGGCTAGAGCCACCCCAGGACCTTAATGTGCTTCTTCTTGAGCCACTCCTTTGTTGCCTTGGCCGTGTGTTTTGGGTCATTGTCATGCTGAAATACCCTCCACGACCCATTTTCAATGCCCTGGCTGAGGGAAGGAGGTTCTCACCCATGATTTGATGGTACATGGCCCCGTCCATCGTCCCTTTGATGCGGTGAAGTTGTCCTGTCCCCTTAGCAGAAAAACACCCCCAAAGCATAATGTTTCCACCTCCATGTTTGACGGTGGGGATGGTGTTCTTGGGGTCATAGGCAGCATTCCTCCTCCTCCAAACACGGCAAGTTGAGTTGATGGCAAAGAGCTCGATTTTGGTCTCATCTGACCACAACACTTTCACCCAGTTCTCCTCTGAATCATTCAGATGTTCATTGGCAAACTTCAGACGGGCCTGTATATGTGTTTTGTTGAGCAGGGGGACCTTGTGGGCGGTGCAGGATTTCAGTCCTTCACAGCGTGGTGTGTTACAAATTGTTTTCTTGGTGACTATGGTCCCAGCTGCCTTGAGATCATTGACAAGATCCTCCTGTGTAGTTCTGGGCTGATTCCTCACCGTTCTCATGATCATTACAACTCCACGAAGTGAGATCTTGCATGGAGCCCCAGGCCGAGGGAGATTGACAGTTCTTTTGTGTTTCTTCCATTTGCGAATAATCACACCAACTGTTGTCACCTTCTCACCAAGCTGCTTGGCGATGGTCTTGTAGCCCATTCCAGCCTTGTGTAGGTCTACAATCTTGTCCCTGACATCCTTGGAGAGCTCTTTGGTCTTGGCCATGGTGGAGAGTTTGGAATCTGATTGATTGATTGCTTCTGTGGATAGGTGTCTTTATACAGGTAACAAGCTGAGATTAGGAGCACTCCCTTTAAGAGTGTCCTCCTAATATCAGCTCATTACCTGTATAAAAGACACCGGGGAGCCAGAAATCTTTCTGATTGAGAGGGGGTCAAATACTTATTTCTCTCATTAAAATGCAAATCAATTGATAACATTTTTGACATGCGTTTTTCTGGATTTTTTTGTTGTTATTTTGTCTCTCACTGTTCAAATAAACCTACCATTAAAATTATAGACTGATCATGTCTTTGTCAGTGGGCAAACGTACAAAATCAGGAGGGGATCAAATACTTTTTTCCCTCACTGTATATATCCTTTAAAAAATACATATTTTCCTTTATTACTTTCCAACCCCACCACCCCTCCCCATAATTGGAGTAAACTAGTGAACAACAATGCTTAGGCCTCTACTTCCAGCTTATACATACTATATACATTTTATGGACACAGTCAATTTCACAATAGTTCTATTTTGTTTGTTTTTACTCCTCAACCTCTCCGATCATTTTCATGATGTCCATCCGGTTTCTTCTGTATGCCATATCTTTTAAACTGTGCTCTTTCACAAAAGTTCTTAACCTATATCCTATATACTTATTAACTTAACTAGGTCTTTCCTTACAGAACTCGACCACACGACTGGACAATAATCAAGATAAGACAAATCTAGAACCTGCAGAACTTGCTTTTTGGAGTGTGGTGTCAAAAAAGCAGAGCATCTATTATGGACAGAACTCTTCCCATCTTTATAACCATTGAATCTATATGTTTTGACCATGACAGTTTACAATCTAAGGTAATGCCAAGTAATTTAGTCTCCTCAACTTGTTCAACAACCACACCATTCATTACCAGATTCAGCTGAGGTCTAGAAATTAGGAAATTATTTGTACCAAATACAGTGCTCTTAGTTTTAGATGTTCAGGACCAGTTTATTACTGGCCACCCATTCCAAAACAGACTATACTGGTGTCATCCATGCAAGTCACAGTAGCATGAAATAACATCTACCTTCTCATTGAAACAGTTCATCATGAAACAGTTCTACTGCAACTTTTCATGCACAGTGGAAAGTTGGAATGAACCTGCTCTTACCATGAGAAACAGATTTCCCAATCTTCTCCTCCTCTTCTTCATCTTTAATGTTGACATTCAGCTCCAGTGTTTGACTGCAGTCTTCCAGCTTCACTGATGCCATCTCTTGTACCTGCGGTGCAAACTGGGCTCAACTGTCAATCAGGACCCAGTGAATGTAGGTTTGGACTCAGTGTGGAAGGAGAGAGGCAGGCTGGGTTTGTCCTCACTGTTGATGTTACAGGCCTCAGATTTAATCCTAGTCGGCCTGTAGTAATAAAGAGAAACAGACAATGTTGTGGAGAATTGTCCTTATCCTCAGTAAAAACAAAGTACTTCCAGAGTTTTTGTAGAATCAAGATATACTTTTTACACAAGCAATAGAGCCGAGCTGGTCTGCAGAGCAACTACTCTCCTACACTCAGTTGTCAGTTTTTATACAGTTTCATTTTTGCTCCTAGTACACACCTTTTTCTTAATCCATCCCTGGTTAGTTTACTCCACCATTGTTTCCAATCTTAACATCTTGACCATCCCACCCACTTGTTTATTCTTTAATAGTGGCAAAATCTGACTTCTCTTCCTTCTATTCAGTCTGTTTTTGGAAACAATGGTGGCGGGACCAAACCCTGTTATGCCACTTCCTGGCTCTGTTTTAACCCTTTAAGTGGTTCTTTCTCCATAGGCGTATATTGAGCCATTTCCTTTTGCACCATACTTAGCTTGTAATGTTTTCTATCCTTGTGTGAGATAGTGGTTAACCGCGATTAACTGAAAAATCTCCAATACTTTAGGGCCTTTCCGTCCGTCTTCGTGGTTATATGAGGGGAGCATAAATTGTACAATTGTAAGCTAATAAATTATTTTCCAAGTTAGAACTCCTGTATATTTATGCAATAAGGCCAGAGGAGGTGTGGTATATGGTCAATATACCACGGCTAAGGGCTGTTAGGCAAGATGCAATGCCTGAGTCGCCTTATTGCTATTATAAAACTGGTTACCAACATATGTAGAACAGTACAAATATTGCTTTTGTCATACTTGTGGTGTACTTGTGGTGTACTTGTGGATCGAATAACCCTGAACACACAATGTATATTTACTACAGTAAAATAATATACTGCACCAACTACATAAATATCTCATGGGGCCATTATCTTCTATGTGGACTTTAAACCAACATCAGAATGGAGGACGCCATTTTAACAGCTCGTAAGATTATACATTTTTACACAAAAACCAATAACATGTCAAACGAACACAGAAATCTCAAATGGTTTATTTTATTAAGTTACTTTGACGAAATTATGTACATTCACTCAGACAAATCCTAAATCTCTAGCTATGTGACTTGTAAAATAGTTTTTATCACGTTCTTTCACTCACTCGGTTTGACACAAAAAGAACACATAATAACTTTACCAAATGGGAGAATACCTTGACGTATTTGTTAACTAGCATGTTATGACATGTTCTTTCGATATTAGAAAGTTTAAACGTGCTATTACATACCTGTAGTAATACATTTGAAACGGACACAAAGTTGTCGTCTTGACAACACAGGTCTGGCGCATTCTGAATAATGGGGCGCGCCAACCCGGAACTTCCTGTTCCCCACTACCACAGTGCAACATCGTCATCTATTGGACTGATGGACTAACTACCTCTTCTTCTTATCTAGTATAATGACGTTCACGTAATGTGTATGCCGCAACCTACTGTTCGGTTAGTAAACTGGAGAAAATATAAATGTCCATTGCGGAAAAGGGGGAAAAACTACATCACACAAAATTAAAATAGATAAAAAAGTCACAGTCCAATCCAAATCACATCCCTACACAGGCTCAGGGGCCTTGGAGGGCGGAACATCTTCAGTCACTATTCCCTGCAATCAGTGGACACTCCTTAGAGGAGGAAGGGGAGGACCATCCTCCTCAGTGAATTTCATAAATAATAAAAATAGTGAAACATTTAAAAAGTATCCTTTCCGTTTCGTGTCTCCCGAGTGGCGCAGTGGTCTAAGGCACTGCATCGCAGTGCTAGCTGTGCCACTAGAGATCCTAGTTCGAATCCAGGCTCTGCTGTAGCTGGCCGCAACCGGGAGACAATGGGGTGGCGCACAATTGGCCCAGCGTCATCCAGGGTAGGGGAGGGAATGGCCGGCAGGGAGGTAGCTCAGTTGGTAGAGCATGGCGTTTGCAACGCCAGGGTTGTGGGTTCGATTCCCACGGGGGGCCAGTATGAAAAAACCCCAAAAAGAATAATGTATGCACTAACTGTAAGTCTGCTAAATAATGTAAATGTTAGATAAAACTATAAATATATATTAATATGTCACCAAATAATTGATTAGAACACACTGTTTTGCAATGAAGGTCTACAGTAGCCTCAACAGCACTCTGTAGGTTAGCACCATGGTGTAGCCGGAGGACAGCTAGCTTCCGTCCTCCTCTGGGTACATTGACTTCAATACAAAACCTAGGAGGCTCATGGTTCTCACCCCCTTCCATAGATTTACACAGTAATTATGACAACTTCCGCAAGACATCCTTCAATCTATCAGAGCTTTTGCAGCATGAACTGACATGTTGTCCACCAAATCAAAGGATCAGAGAATGAATCTAGTACTGAAAGCATAAGCTACAGCTAGCTAGCACTGCAGTGCATAAAATGTAGTGAGTAGTTGACTCAAAGAGAGAGAAAGATAATAGTTGACCAGTTTTGAACAAATTAGTTTATTCAAAAATGAAATAGGAGCAAAAGAGAGAGATATTTTGTCATTTTTTTTCTGTTTCACTTACAGTTGAAGTCGGAAGTTTACATACACCTTAGCCAAATACATTTAAACTCAGTTTTTCACAATTCCTGACATTTAATCCTAGTAAAAATGCCCTGTTTTATGTCAGTTAGGATCACCACTTTATTTTAAGAATGTGAAATGTCAGAATAATAGTAGAGAGATTTATTTATTTCAGCTTTAATTTCTTTCATTACATTCCCAGTGGGTCAGAAGTTTACATACACTCAATTAGTATTTGGTAGCATTGCCTTTAAATTGTTTAACTTGGGTCAAACGTTTCGGGTAGCCTTCCACAAGCTTCCCACAATAAGTTGGGTGAATTTTGGCCCATTCCTCCTGACAGAGTCAGGTTTATAGGCCTCCTTGCTCGCACACGCTTTTTCAGTTCTGCCCACAAATTTTCTATAGGATTGAGGTCAGGGCTTTGTGATGGCCAAACCAATACCTTGACTTTGTTGTCCTTAAGCCATTTTGCCACAACTTTGGAAGTATGCTTGGGGTCATTGTCCATTTGGAAGACCCATTTGCGACCAGCTTTAACTTCCTGAATGATGTCTTGAGATGTTGCTTCAATATATCCACATAATTTTCCTTCCTCATGATGCCATCTATTTTGTGAAGTGCACCAGTCCCTCATGCAGCAAAGCACCCCCACAGCCTTTCAGGTTATGTCAATATAGGACTTGTTTTACTGTTGATATAGATACTTTTGTACCTGTTTCCTCCAGCATCTTCACAAGGTCCTTTGCTGTTGTTCTGGGATTGATTTGCACTTTCGCACCAAAGTATCGTTCATCTCTAGGAGACAGAACGCATCTCCTTCCTAAAGCGGTATGACGGCTGCGTGGTCCCATGGTGTTTATACTTGCGTACTATTGTTTGTACAGATGAACGTGGTACCTTCAGGCCTTTGGAAATTGCTCCCAAGGATGAACCAGACTTGTGGAGGTCTACAATTTTTTTCTGAGATCTTGGCTGATTTATTTTGATTTTCCCATGATGTCAAGCAAAGAGGCACTAAGTTTGAAGGTAGGCCTTGAAATACATCCACAGGTACACCTCCAATTGACTCAAATCATGTCAATTAGCCTATCAGAAGCTTCTAAAGCCAAAACATCATTTTCTGGAATTTTCCGAGCTGTTTAAAGGCATAGTCAACATAGTGTACAGTGGGGAAAAAAAGTATTTAGTCAGCCACCAATTGTGCATGTTCTCCCACTTAAAAAGATGAGAGAGGCCTGCAATTTTCATCATAGGTACACGTCAACTATGACACACAAATTGAGAATTTCTTTCTCCAGAAAATCACATTGTAGGATTTTTTATGAATTTATTTGCAAATTATGGTGGGAAATAAGTATTTGGTCAATAACAAAAGTTTCTCAATACTTTGTTATATACCCTTTGTTGGCAATGACACAGGTCAAACGTTTTCTGTAATTCTTCACAAGGTTTTCACACACTGTTGCTGATATTTTGGCCCATTCCTCCATGCAGATCTCCTCTAGAGCAGTGACGTTTTGGGGCTGTCGCTGGGCAACACGGACTTTCAACTCCCTCCAAAGATTTTCTATGGGGGTTGAGATCTGGAGACTGGCTAGGCCACTCCAGGACCTTGATATGCTTCTTACGAAGCCACTCCTTCGTTGCCCAGGCAGTGTGTTTGGGATCATTGTCATGCTGAAAGACCCAGCCACGTTTCATTTTCAATGCCTGTCCCCTACGTCATAATTACACTCCGCCGAGCTGAGCTTCTTAGAGTAGAACGCACAGGGGCGGAGCTTGGGTGGCGTGCCGGACCGTTGTGACAGGATTGCCCCAATACCGCCTCGGACGCGTCTACCTCAACTTGAAATGGTAAAGCGGGGTCCGATGCGCCAGCACCGGAGCCAAAGTGAACAGGTTCTTCAGTCTAACAAATGCCCTGTCCGGCTTCAGCTGACCACTGCAAACGCACCGACCCCCCTTTAGCAGGGGACGTAATGGGAGCTTCCACCTGTCCAAAGCCCCAGATAAACCTCCGGTAGTAATTAGCAAAACCCAAAAACTGCTGCACCTCTTTTACAGTGGTTGGAGTTTACCAATCACGCACGGCCGACACACGGTCAACCTCTATCTTCACACCAGACGCGGACAATCGATAACCCAAAAAGGAGATGGACTCCTGGAAAAACAAGCATTTCTCTGCCTTAACATACAAGTCATGCTCCAACAGCCTCCTCAATACTCGGCGCACCAGGGCTACATGCTCGGCTCGGGTAGAAGAGTACACTAGGATGTCGTCAATATATACTACCACACCCCTGCCCATGCATGTCCCGGAAAATCTCGGCCAACAAAGGATTGGAAGACTGAAGGAGCATTCATTAACCCGTATGGCATGACAAGATACTCGTAATGACCCGAGGTGGTGCTAAATGCGGTTTTCCATTCATCCCCCTCCCTAATGCGCACCAGATTGTACGCGCTCCTAAGATCCAACTTTGTGAAGAACCGCGCTCTGCGTAAAGACTCCGTCATAGTCGCAATCAGAGGAAGAGGGTAACTGTACTTAACCGTGATCTGATTGAGACTACGGTAATCAATACACGGGCGCAAACCCCCGTCCTTCTTCTTCACAAAGAAGAAACTCGAGGAAACCGGGAAGTGGAGGACCGGATGTATCCCTGTACCAAGGACTCGGCTATGTAAGTCTCCATAGCCGCTGTCTCTTCTTGAGACAGGGGATACACACGGCCCGCTGAAGTGCCGCTCCTGTTTGGAGATCTATCGCACAATCCCCCTGTCTATGAGGTGGTAGCCGTGTTGCCCTAGTTTTGCTGAACACAAGTGCTAAATCCTCATATTCAGGGGGAATGCGCATTGCGGGCACTTGGTTCGGACTCTCCACCGAGGTCGCCCCTAAGGAAACACCTAGACATTTCCCCTACACACTGGGCAGACCACTCCATAAGAGCCCTCTGTTGCCACGCAATGGTAGGATCATGGGTGCTTAACCAGGGAAGCCCCAGCACCACGGGATATGCAGGAGAGTCGATCAGATAAAACTGAATGATCTCCTCATGACCCCCCTGCGTCGTCATCTTAAGTGGTGCTGTGACTTCTCTGATCAACCCCGACCCCAGCAGCCGGCTGTCTAGGGCATGAACAGGAAAAGGGGCTTCTACCGGCCGAAGGGGAATTCCTAGCCTATAACAAAATTCACGATCAACAAAATTCCCAGCTGCGCCTGAATCTACTAGCGCCTTATTTTTTATTTATTTTTTTTATTTATTTTTTTCACCTTTATTTAACCAGGTAAGCCAGTTGAGAACAGGTTCTCATTTACAACTGCGACCTGGCCAAGATAAAGCAAAGTAGTGCAATAAAAACAACACAGAGTTACATATGGGGTAAAAAAACATAAAGTCAGAAATACAACAGAAAATATATATACAGTGTGTGCAAATGTAGCAAGTTATGGAGGTAAGGCAATAAATAGGCTATAGTGCAGAATAATTACAATAGTATTAACACTGGAATGCTAGATGT
Source organism: Coregonus clupeaformis (assembly GCF_020615455.1). Classification (NCBI taxonomy): domain Eukaryota; kingdom Metazoa; phylum Chordata; class Actinopteri; order Salmoniformes; family Salmonidae; genus Coregonus; species Coregonus clupeaformis. Next base: position 273,265 of record NW_025533830.1, on the reverse strand, counting down.
GCAAGAGATTATGTGCAAATAGAGATACTGGGGTGCAAAAGAGCAAAATAAATAACAATATAGGGATGAGGTAGTTGGGTGGGCTAATTTCAGATGGGCTGTGTACAGGTGCAGTGATCGGTAAGGTGCTCTGACAACTGATGCTTAAAGTTATTGAGGGAGATAAGAGTCTCCAGCTTCAGAGATTTTTGCAATTCGTTCCAGTCATTGGCAGCAGAGAACTGGAAGGAATGGCGGCCAAAGGAGGTGTTGGCTTTGGGAATGACCAGTGAGATATACCTGCTGGAGCGCAGACTACGGGTGGGTGCTGCTATGGTGACCAATGAGCTAAGATAAGGCGGGGATTTGCCTAGCAGTGATTTATAGATGGCCTGGAGCCAGTGGGTTTGACGACGAACATGTAGTGAGGACCAGCCAACAAGAGCGTACAGGTCACAGTGGTGGGTAGTGTATGGGGCTTTGGAGACAAAACGAACACACACTGTTTTACATTAAAGGCCATACCCAGTTCAAAGGCACTTAAATATTTTCTTGCCGGTTCACCCTCTGAATGGCACACATACACAACCCATGTCTCAATTGTCTCAAGGCTTAAAAATCCTTATTTAACCTGTCTCTTCCCCTTCATCTACACTGATATAAAGTGGATTTAACAGGTGACATCAATAAGGCATCATAGCATTCACCTGGTCAGTCTGTCATGGAAAGAGCAGGTGTTCCTAATGTTTTGTACATTCAGTGTATATTTTAGTCGACGCAAGTGATATATAATATAATATATAATATAATATATAATATAATAATAATAATATAATAATAATTATTATTATTATTATATATGATTATATATATATATATATATATATATATATATATATATATATTTTTTTTTTAATATACATTAATAAAAGTGTTATTCACCCTGGACATGAGACATGAATTTTTACTTTTGAATCATAAGCTCTAAGTGTTGTCTGGGGACAGGCGGAAGAACAAGTTTTTATTGAAGTCTGGGAGAGTTTTCGAGGGAGAGAACATGAGTTCTGAAGTACAGTAACCCCAACCAGGGACCCTTGATTATCTGCTATATCACACAGACAGCACTAGTGAAGACCTTGATTATCTGCTATATCACACAGACAGCACTAGTGAAGACCTTGATTATCTGCTATATCACACAGACAGCACTAGTGAAGACCTTGATTATCTGCTATATCACACAGACAGCACTAGTGAAGACCTTGATTATCTGCTATATCACACAGCCAGCACTAGTGAAGACCTGATGATCTGCTATATCACACAGACAGCACTAGTGAAGGCCTTGATTATCTGATATATCACACAGACAGCACTAGTGAAGACCTTGATTATCTGCTATATCACACAGACAGCACTAGTGAAGGCCTTGATTATCTGATATATCACACAGACAGCACTAGTGAAGACCTTGATTATCTGCTATATCACACAGACAGCACTAGTGAAGGCCTTGATTATCTGATATATCACACAGACAGCACTAGTGAAGACCTTGATTATCTGCTATATCACACAGACAGCACTAGTGAAGACCTTGATTATCTGCTATATCACACAGACAGCACGAGTGAAGACCTTGATTATCTGCTATATCACACAGACAGCATTAGTGACGTTGCATAAGTATACTATTACAAATGGAGCCTACTTCTCTGTGCTCTGGAGAGATGGCAGGTAATTGGTCAGAAGGCTCTGGAGGTCCTTGGAATGTTCTGTCTCTAGCACCTGGAGAGGGATGGATAGAAGTACTGAGTGTGAATGAAAGAAAGCAAGAGAGTTAACCTGTAATAAGTATTACATTGTTGATTATTGAGGACTGTTAATGTCAGGGTTATGGTATGGGCAGGCATAAGCTACAGAGAAGGAACAAAATTGCATTTTCTTAATAGCAAATTTAATGCACAGAGATACCATGACAAGATCCTGAGGCCCATTGTCCTGCCGACATCACGTCATGTTTCAGCATGATAATGCATGGCCCAATGTCGCAAGGATCTGTACACAATTCCAGGAAGCTGAAAATGTCCCAGTTCTTCCATGTCCTGCATACTCACAAGACATGTCAACCATTGAGCATGTTTGGGAGGGCTGGATCGACGTGTACCACAGCTTGTTCCAGTTCCCACCAATATACAGCAACTTCGCACAACTACTGAAGAGGAATGGGACAACATTCCACAGGCCACAATCAACAGATTGATCAACTCTATGCAAAGTAGAAGTGTCCCGGAGGAGGAGGAGGCAGCGGCAGATACCCTGTTCTCATGTAATGGGGTAGGGCCCAGTGATGCCAACTTAGCAATTTTGTTGCCAGATTTAGCAACTTTTCAGACTACCCTGGCAACTATTTTTTTCAAACAGCACCTAGCAACAAATGTAGCTACTTTTAAAAAACTTATTTGGAACTTTTAGCAACTTTTGAAAAGTGACTCAAACACTAAAATGCACACATTTTACCTCTAAATGACACTAAAACGATTTTATCTGTCACACACTCAGTCACAACACACATGGCTGGCTGAAAAAGTGCATTGTGAGTGACGTCAGCAGCAGGCGCTCAGCTCGTGCACAGGCAGCAGCAGGCCAGCCAAGCAGCACAACAACCTGGAGAGAGCTGGAGAGAGATGCCTAGCGCACACATCATTATTTGAGTTAAGTTGCTTGTTCAATAAGATAGCATATATACCTTGTTATTAGCTTGTACCTATAATTGTTGATCAGTTAGGTAGCATGTTTACTAACTACCAATACACTACTAGTTAATAAGAATATAAATCAAATGTAATTGTTCAATAATGTGTAATGTGTAATTGTTTAATAATTAAATGTGTTGTGTTTATAAATAAAACATATCTGATAATATAAAATGTTATGTGTTTATATTACTTTTACAAATACAAATATGTGATAATAAACAAACAAATCTAAACTAACAAATGTCAATTTATATTTGTCGCTGAGATGGCAAGTCAATTTTAGTAATTATTTCACGTAATGACGCAGTTTTACGTTATTAGGTAATGTCTTCATCACGCAATAATATCACAACGTTATTGAGCAACTTTTAGCAACAAGTCGACCTGCCTCTAGCATCTTCCCCTGAAAATGAGTTGGCAACACTGGTAGGGCCGTCCCAAGGATCCCGAAATGCACGTACCGTTGCACAGTAGTAGTGGGGGAACAGGAAGATCCGGCAGGCGCGCCCATCCCATGTTCTTCACAATAAAAAAAAGCGCCAGAACTGTGCAGTCAAGAAGATAACCTTTGTGTCTGTTTCTATTTATTACTACAGGTATGTAATAGCACGTTTAAACTTTCTAATGTCGAAAGAACATGTCATACCATGCTAGTTAACACATCCGTTAAGGTATTATCACGTTTGGTAAAGGTTTGATGTGTTATTTTTGTGTCAAACCGAGTGAGTGAAAGAACTTGATAAAAACTATTTTACAAGTCACATAGCTAGAGATTTTGGGTTTGTCTGAGTGGATGTACATAATTTTCTCAAGGTAATTTAATAAATAATCAATTTATTTGAGATTTCTGAGTTCGTTTAGCATATTATTGGTTTTGTGTAAAATTCACAAGCTGGTAAAATGGCGGCGTCCTCTCGGTCAGCGTCAACGGACTTCAGTGAGGACAGTGCTGGTGCATCAGATAGAGACAATTTCACGGTCGCACTACTGTTTTGAAGCTGAATGTAATGATTATCAGTTTTCTACATGTGTACTAATATTCAGACACATTCAGTAGTTTCTGTCTCTATCAATAGATGTTGCTATGGTGTGAACAGGAAATACAATTGTTTTTTGATTGAAGTAATACAGTGAAGACAAGGTTATTAACTAAAGTAGCACATAGTGCTGTCTAAAACAAACTGTAACATTGTACTAAATGTTTTTTGAGTCATTTATGCGTTTATCTACTATAGGTTAGGTATTAGCTCAAAAGTATTGTGGAGCTCCTGCACCTTAATATAAACAGTACCGGCACCCAAAATGAGTATCGGCACCAATTTCAGTCCAAGTCAAACACCGAATTAGATAATTGAACAAGAAAAAAGTGAAAATATTTTTAGAGAATAAAGAAAGTGCCAGAACTTTTAAGACAATAACTTTTGTGTCCGCTTCTCTTTATTACTACTGGCCGATTCAGATAAGTCTGAGGCCGGTTAACATCAACAGTGAGGACAAACCCAGCCTGCCTCTCTCCTTCCACACTGAGTCCAAACCTACAGTCACTGGGTCCTGATTGTTACAGTGGAGCCCAGTTTACTGCAGGATCCAGAGATGGCATCAATGAAGCTGGAAGACTGCAGTCAAACACTGGAGCTGAATGTCAACATTAAAGATGAAGAAGAGGAGGAGAAGATTGGGAAATCTGTTTCTCGTGGTAAGAGCAGGTTCTATCTAATTAAGTTTGTTGGACATGATTTGGAAAGCCACACACCTGTCTATATACAGTGCATTCGGAAAGTATTCAGACCCCTTGACTTTTTCGACATTTTTTTACGTTACAGCCATATTGTAAAATTTATTAAATTTTTTTTTTTTTCAATCTACACACACTACCCCATAATGACAAAGCAAAAACAGGTTTTTATCAATTGTTGCAAAAAAAACAACTGAACAATCACATTTACATAAGTATTCAGACCCTTTACTCAGTACTTTGTTTAAGCACCTTTGGTAGTGATTACAGCTAAAGTCTTAATGGGTATGATGCTACAAGCTTGGCACACCTGTATTTGGGTAGTTTCTCCCATTCCTCTCTGCAAATCCTCTCAAGCTCTGTCAGGTTGGATGGGGTGCGTCGCTGCACAGCTATTTTCAGGTCTCCAGAGATGTTTTGATTGGGTTTAAGTCCCGGCTCTGGCTGGGCCACTCAAGGACATTCAGAGACTTGTCCCGAAGCCACTCCTGCTTTGTCTTGGCTGTGTGCTTAGGGTCGTTGTCCTGTTGGAAGGTGAACCTTCGACCCGGTCTTGAGGTCCTGAGCACACTGGAGCAGGTTTTCATCAAGGATCTCTCTGTACTTTGCTCCAATCATCTTTCCCTTGATCCTGACTAGGCTCCCAGTCCCTGCCGCTGAACAACATCCCCGCAGCATGATGCTTCCACCACCGTGCTTCACCATAAGGATGGTGCCAGGTTTCCTCCAGACGTGATGCTTGTCATTCAGGCCAAGAAGTTCAATCTTGGTTTCATCAGACCAGATAATCTTTTTTCTCATGGTCCGAGTCCTTTAGGTGCCTTTTGGCAAACTCCAAGCGGGCTGTCATGTGCCTTTTGCTGAGGAGTGGCTTCCGTCTGGCCACTCTACCATAAAGGCCTGATTGGTGGAGTGCTGCAGAGATGGTTGTTCTTCTGGAAGGTTCTCACATCTCCATAGAGGAACTCTGGATCTCTGTCAGAGTGACCATCATGTTCTTGGGTACCTATATAGACAGTTGTGTGACTTTACAAATAATCTCCAATCAATTGAATTTACCACAGTTGGACTCCAAGGATGATCAATGGAAACAGTATCCACCTGAGCTCAATTTCGAGTCTCATAGCAATGGGTGTGAATACTTATGTAAACAAGATATTTCTGCGGTTTCATTTTTAATACATTTGCAAAAATCTCTAAGGACCTGTTTTCACTTTGTCATTATGGGGTATTGTGTGTAGATTGATGAGGATTTTTTTTCTTTAATCCATTTCAGAGTAAGTCTGTAACGTAACAAATTGTGGGAACAGTCAAGGGTCTGAATACTTTCCGAATGCACTGTACATATCCAAAAGTGGACCTAGAAGTTTGTCCTTAGGTGTTATAAAACCTAGCGGTCAAACAGGGAAATGGTTCGTTCCGATAATTTTTCCTTTTTATTCATTTTAGAAACACTTAAAATAAGGGCTGTGTTTCGTGTAGGCTTACCCTAGTGACTTTTATGAATATATTTGGCTCTATTTCCTCTCAGATTATAAAACGCTAATTATCATCAAAGTAGACATCATGAAAAACAACAAATCACTGCAAGCTCCTGCACGTCATCTCTAGCTGACAACTTTGCTAACAAGTATTGTGGCAATTTAAAACTTGCACAAGACAGTTCACAGAATTGTCCATATTAAATAAATGTAGCCTATTTATTCATTACTAAATTTAGCTAACATTAGATGGTTAACCCAGAGATCCTTACCTTTGACTCTATTCTGCAATTTTGTCCAGATCATCATGGCATTTGTAGTTCTTTATGATAGCCACATTAGCAGCTAATTACCATTTCATTTTTTTGGGCTAAACATAGGCAAATATATTGATAAAAGTCACCTTGTCCTAGAGAGATTTAGACGGTTATCAAAACGCCACGCCAGGGTAAGCCTACACGAAACACAGCCCTTATTTTAAGTGTTTCTAAAATCCCCTATGGGAAAAATGAATGGTGGAAAAATGATTGGAACCATTTCCCTGTTAGACTGCTAGGTTTTATGGGTAATATGATCTATACTGTGGTACTCCATTGGTGTGCAGCTACCCGAAGCTAGTGGGGTGTGGATGAGCTGAGACACGTTGTAAGATGGCGGACAAGAAAAAAAGTGGAATGGGGGATTGCAGTGGGGGATGCACAAACCTTCTGGAAGATCTGATGAAGGAGAAGATGGTGGACAAGGACAAAGGGGAAAAGTGGAATATGTTTTGAGTGAATATGGAATGGAAGATCACACAGAACTTTTAGAAGAGCTTCAGGAGGAAAGTGAACGTGACGAGAGTGAGGATGAATTAACTGTGGTGGCAGGTGCAGTGATGACCGCTGAGAAGGAACTGAGTGTAGAGGGAAGCAGTGTGGTGAGGGAGGTTATCGTCTAGTGTATAAAGAGGGATACGTCCTCCAGTAGCTCAGAGATGGAACCTGGTGAGAGTGAGGATGAATTACCTGCGGTGAGGAACTCCGAGTTCGGGCCTCGTGTTTTAGGGGTGAAGTTTTTGGGCCTGTTGCAGCAGTGTGTAGACGTGAGATGCCTAAATGTGACAAGTGTGCAGGAGGGCATGAGATGAAGAAATGTGTGGTATCGGTGGAGAATGTTCTGTGTGTTAGTTGTGGGGGTGCTAACGGGCTGGAGATCTGAGGTGTCAGGTGAGAGAAAGGCAGATTGAGGTTGCCAGGGTTACAGTAGTACAGAAAGTGTTGTATGCCGAAGCAGTGAAGAGAGTAATAATAATAAATAATAATATGCCATTTAGCAGACGCTTTTATCCAAAGCGACTTACAGTCATGCGTGCATAATTTAAAAAAAAAATGTGTGTGTATGGGTAGTCCCGGGGATCGAACCCACTACCTTAGCGTTACAAGCGCCGTGCTCTACCAGCTGAGCTACAGAGGACCACAGTAGAGGAAGATGGACCAGTGGTAGAGGAAGATGGGTACAGGGTGAGGGATCTTGAGAGGATTCCTGTGAGTAGGCAGAGACCAAGAGGGAGTGATGGGAAGAATATGTGCTTCAGTAAGGTGGGCTTTTTAGCATTTATAGCAATGGTTGTCAATAGTACTGCATTTCTCTATCCCAGAAAATAGAGGCTGTGGTGGCAGCGGCAGAGAAGTACTTGGGATTGCGAGGATTTACTGCAGAACAGCTGCAGGGGGTGTTGAGTGGTAGTGGTCTGGCGTAGGACTAGATAGGGTTAAATAGTGGAATGGGGTGGTGGATTTTTGTCGTGGAAAATCGCCACGAAGGGACTCAAAGTCAAACTTAAATGAATAATTATTTTTTTATCAGCAAGCTGGAGAGGTTCCAACAAACTTAAAAGCACCATAGTACACGTCGGTCGGGAGCTCTGCCGGGGCAGTCCCGTTAGTTGTCCTATATACTGCTTACACAGACAAGTTATATTTGCATGATTTTAGCTTATTAATAATTAATTCATCATTAACATTTAGTTCCTGCATGTGACCGACCAATACCTCACAAGGCTTCTTCTCTCCAAGCTGAGACCTTGAAACTGAGATATCCCTTTTGGTTCCCAGAACAATGTTCTGGGCGTACTGCCAATTGGTCTGAGGAGGTCCGTCACCTGCACGAACCAAGAACATTTTCCCTCACCTTTTTTAGAGCGGGCTATTACTTGGCAGGGCAATTTTGTATGAATTACCGTATCAATGAATTTATTGTATGTAGTCTGTGAATGGCCTCACACACCAGTACAGTAGGTGGCGGTGTATGCACCTAAAAGTTGGATGCACTCCGCCAACCAAATCCCAAAGAAGAAGGAGGATGCAAATGCACGTCACTTGACCCGTATGGAGAATGTGAAAAAGGAGCAAAGTTCATATTTATTATTGATGTTTGATGAAGAGTATCCACCACCCTATGTAAAGCTGGGATATATAATATACCCCATAAGAGAGTTTGTGTAAAACCTGATGCAATGCAAGAAATGTAAAAAGTTTGGCCACATGTCAAGTGTTTGCAGACGGAAGGAATATGTTATTGAAGAGCATGTGAATGTAAAATGTTGTAACTGTGGTGGGGGTCATTTTCCTGAATTCCCAGAGTGCCCTGTTAGGGTGAAAGAGGTTGAGGTGTCAAGGATCAGGGCTGTACAGCAAATCTCCTATGTGGAGGCGGTGAAGAGAGTTATAGTAGCAAGAGGCCACAGTTCTGAAGAAGATATGGCGGTGGATGCACTGCAACCAGTTGCAAATGTTGTATGTCAATCAAGTGATCTGGATACACTTATTTTGGAAGGTGGATTTTTTAGTATTTATAGCCACAGTTATTAATTGTACTGCACAATAAGTCCAAGAAGCTGGACATCATTATATCTGTAGCTGAGAAGTTTTTGGGCCTCCAAGCCCTGCAAGGTCTACTGTTGCCAGAAAATGTTCCGCCCTCACAGGATCCGTCTGAGCCTGTGAATGGACCTGATTAGAACAGAAAAGCTGATTTAGTTCAATTTTAATTTAGTTATTGATAGTTTGTATGATTTTTTTGAAATACTGTTTACACTGAACAACCATATAAACGCAACATGTCAAGTGTTGGTCCCATGTTTCATGAGGTGAAATAAAAGATCCCAGAAATGTTCCAGACACAAACTTATTTCTAAAATGTTGTGCACAAATTTGTTTACATCCCTGTTAGTGAGCATTTCTCCTTTGCCAAGATAATCCATCCACCTGACAGGTGTGGCATATCATGAAGCTGATTAAATAGCATGATCATCATTACACAGGTGCACCTTGTGCTGGGGACAAGAGTAGCTGAGGAGGTGCTTGGCAGCATCTAATGGGGATCCCTAACAAATACAAAAATGCCACTCTAAAATGTGCAGTTTTTTCACACAACACAATGCCACAGATGTCTCAAGTTTTGAGGGAGCATGCAATTGGCATGCTGACTGCAGGAATGTCCACCAGAGCTGTTGCCAGAGAATGTTAGGTTAATTTATCTACCATTAGCTGCCTCCAATGTTGTTTTAGAGAATTTTGCAGTATGCCCATCCAGCCTCACAGCTGCTGACCAACGTGTATGGTGTTGTGTGGGTGTGCGGTTTGCTGATGTCAATGTTGTGAACAGAGTGCCCCATGGTGGTTATGGAATGGGATGGCATAAGCTACAGACAACTAATACAATTGCATTTTATCGATGGCAGTTTGAATGCACAGAGATGCAATGACAAGATCTTGAGGCCCATTGTCCTGCCATTAATCCACCTCCATCACCTCGTGTTTCAGCATGTCGCAAGGATCTGTACACAATTGAACATGCTGAAAATGTCCCAATTCTTCCATGGCCTGCATACTCACAAGACCTGTCACCCTTTGAGCATGTTTGGGATGGTCTGGATTGACGTGTACCACAGCTTGTTCCAGTTCCCGCAAATATCCAGGAATTTTGCACAGCCATTGAAGAGGAGTGGGACAACATTCCACAGGCCACAATCAACAGCCTGATTAACTTTATGCAAAGGAGAAGTGTCCCGGAGGAGGCAGCGGCAGCTACCCACTTCTCCAGTGCTTCATTTGTAAATTGGGCGGTGCCGGAACCAAAAGTGAGCCCGAGAGGGGGGGTGACCTGGGTGCTCTGAGGTACCAGAACGGATAAAAACATCCTTTATAACAAAGCATTGCATGCATTATCAATGGCTTTCGCGTACGGGCATAGAGCAGTGGTGTGGAGCCGCTTGCAGAAGTTACACACATGGAGTAAATTTTTTGTAGCCTAGAGTCCGGGAAAAATGTGTTCTTTTTATAAATGAATTTCATGCAGTTCTACATCATTTTAGATGACGAGCCTTTGACACTGAGGCTACTTTGACACTGAGAATCTGAGATCAATAAAAACGACCTTGTCTTGAATCCATCAATAGCCGAGGCCCCTAAGTGTGCAGAGAAACACATTGTACAATATGAGGAGGAAGATATAGTCCTAAAAAAGCTTTCCAGTTTCACTGACTCACCCAATGATGTGCAGCTCACTCACCGGCCAAAAGCTTATCTCTCTCTTGCTTTACTTTTTTAAACAATGCTGTTCGCTCAATAGGCCTATTTGGAAGTTGTTAACTTGGTAACATACAGACATTTGTATTTTATTTTCAGCAGGATCCATTTGCTTTACAACCTGTGTTTTCCAGCGATTGTATTAGAAATATTTGCGAAAGGCCTGTTTTGGCTGCATGCTGTTAATTGACAGATTTGCCACACGTTAGGCATGCCTTGTGATTTGGTTACACACAATCCACAGCTAGGCTATTTTTTTAAATTAGCTATGGCTCCTCTGTGGCGAAGTTCTAGTCTTACTCCTGGTGTAGTATTGGGAATTATTTAATATCTTTCTGAACAGACTGCAGAGTGCTGCAGCACCTCCAGCACACTTCCCTCAGCTATTATTCTATTAGGAGATAAATGATGAAGTGCAATGCTGGAGAGAAGAGAGTTGCCGGCTTATGTCTATAACAGCACAGAGAGGGAGAGAGATCATAGAAAGTGAATGTCATTGTATTTCTGTGAGAGATACAGGCGTGCTTCTCTCTCTCACCACAGCAATGGCCTCGCCTTGGTCTAGGCTACAATGTTGCGCAAACCATAAACCCCGGACGGCCCAACATTAACCAATTCTTAGAATATCATGCACGTTTTCACATTACGTTTTTTTTGGGGGCATGACAATTACAGAGGAATCCAAATTGAATTATTCTGATTGCTTCTATTAAGATTTTTATATTGCAAACAGTGGAAATTATTTTTCTTCCCACACGAGGTAGGCTACCTGATTCTGGCAAATGGGTTCCGGAACGAAAGACTACAAAACTGAGAGGTACCGGAGGATCCAGCTCAAATTAAGCACCACCCTTCTCATATAATGGGGTAGGGCCATCCCAAGGATCCCTGAACGCACGGACGGTTGCACCAATGATTTCTTATAACTAAACCAAGATAGACCACAGCTGGTCGTTTCCAATGGGAACAGATGAGTCATAGTGGGCAGAGCCAAGCACGAGCTAGCGAGATCCTATTGGCGTGTTCTAGCACACATCTGCATATTTCTGTTTGGGAACGCCTCCTCTGTGAAGTGCTCATGTGCAATAACTCAAATCAAATGTTATTGGCCACATGTGCCGAATACAACAGGTGCAGACATTACAGTGAAATGCTTACTTACAGCCCTTAACCAACAGTGCATTTATTTTTTATGAAAAGTAAACTAAAACAACCAAAAAGTGTTGAGGGAAAAAAAGAGCAGAAGTAAAATAAAATAACAGTAGGGAGGCTATATATATACAGGGGGGTACCGGTGCAGAGTCAATGTGCAGGGGCACCGGCTAGTTGAGGTAGTTGAAGTAATATGTACATGTGGGTAGAGCTAAAGTGACTATGCATAAATAATTAACAGAGTAGCAGCAGCATAAAAAGATAGGGTGGGGGCAGTGCAAATAGTCCAGGTAGCCGTGATTAGCTGTTCAGGAGTCTTATGGCTTGAGGGTAGAAGTTGTTCAGAAGTCTTTTGGACCTAGACTTGGCGCTCCGGGTACCGCTTGCCGTGCGGTAGCAGAGAGAACAGTCTATGACTAGGGTGGCTGGAGTCTTTGACAATTTTGAGGGCCTTCCTCTGACACCGCCTGTATAAGAGGTCCTGGATGGCAGGAAGCTTGGCCTCAGTGATGTACTGGGCCGTACGGCTCTCGATGGTGCGGCTGTAGAATTTTTTGAGGATCTGAGGACCCATGCCAAATCTTTTCAGTCTCCTGAGGGGGAATAGGCTTTGTCGTGCCCTCTTCACGACTGTCTTGGTGTGTTTGGACCATGATAGTTTGTTGGTGATGTGGACACCAAGGAACTTGAAGCTCTCAACCTGTTCCACTACAGCCCCGTCGATGAGAATTGGGGCATGCTCAGTCCTCTTTTTTTTCCTGTAGTCCTTTGTCTTGGTCAACTCGCCTTTGCGTTCCTTCTAAATAATGTGATTTTAAAAAATGCTTGCAACCGGTAAGTCCACAAAACTTAGTCCACTCTGTGCATAACAGATTTTAGTTTTGGGAACAGAACTGTATTAAGATCAGATGTTTCATCGATTAGAACATTTGCAGAATGTCGGCCAAAATCCATCTCCTTCCATCTTCTCCCACTGCCGGCCAGAACTTCCTCTCATTTTGTAATGAGTGGAAACGCCAACCGGATGCTCCACAATTATACATCCAGTGAAATATCTGTCTCATTGTTCTATCTGTGGCTGCACTGTGGTAGTGGGGGAACAGGAAGATCCAGGCAGGCACGCACCATTCTTCAGTATAAAGAAAGTGCCAGAACTGTGATGTCAAGAAGATAACATTTGTGTCCGTTTCTATTTATTACTATAGGTATGTGTTATGACGAGTTTCTCTGGCATCAAGTAATTCAGTATGCAATATAATAGTTAAACAGTTAGATGGAGAGTTGGTTCAAAGTATTTAATATTACAGTACCAGATTCACATGAGAAGCGGTACGGGCGTAGCTTATTGTCATCTGAATGACTTACATAGAAAACCTCTTAGTTTATATAATGCTTTTCAGAGCTAATTCCATCCAACAGTTGCCAACCATTATTGAGTGTCACTCCTCGCCACATATAGGATCACCCTATATGGTATCGTGTTACACCCTAGTCAGGATATTCCATCACGTACTCCTTCTAAGATTAGCACCAGTGGCCCCCCAGCTATCTTGGCCTGCATACCTTCAGGCACTCACCAGTGTCATCCTCCAAATCCTTATGCAGCTCTCAATATTCCAAACATTAACTAATACTTTATAAAATACGTAATATCAGTATGTAATAGCACGTTTAAACTTTCTAATATCGAAAGACATGTCATACCATGCTAGGTAACAAATCCGTTAAGGTATTATCACGTTTGGTAAAGGTTTGATGTGTTATTTTTATGTCAAACTGAGTAAACCTGGTAACGATTTTACAAGTCACATAGCTAGATACTTTGGGTTTGTCTGAATGGATGTACATCATTTCCTCAAGGTGATTTCATAAAGAATCCATTTATTTTAGATTTCCGAGTTTGTTTTGCATTTTTGGTTTTGTGTAAAATTAACGAGCTGGTAAAATGGTGCCACCCACTCGGTCAGCGTCAACGGACTTCAGTGCATCAGAGAGACAATTTCACGGGTTGCACTACTGTTTTGAAGCTGAATGTAATGAATATCAGTTTTCTACATGTGTACTAATGTTGTTTCTGTCTTTATCAATAAATGTTACTATGGTGTGAACAGAAAACACAATTGATTTTTGATTGAAGTAATACAGTGAAGACAAGGTTATTAAGGAAAATAGTACATAGTGCTGCCTAAAACAAACAGTGACCTTGTACTAAATGGCTTTTCTCATTTATGCATTTACAGTACCAGTCAAAAGTTTGGACACACCTACTCATTCAAGGGTTTTTCTTAATTTGTACTATTTTCTACATTGTAGAATAATAGTGAAGACATCTAAACTATAAAATAACACATGGAATCATGTAGTAACCAAAAAAGTGTTAAACAAATTAAATATATTTTAGATTCTTCAAAGTAGCCACCCTTTGCCTTGATGACAGCTTTGTAGAATCTTTGTAATCTACAATGTAGAAAATAGTAAAAATAAAGAACTCCTGGAATGAGTAGGTGTTCTAAAAACTTGAAGTAGACAAACTGCCAGTGTTTTAAAGTTCTATGAAATGAGTCTGTGTAGTTACTAACCCTTGTGATAGTAGTGGAGGATGACACTAACCCTTGTGATAGTGAGTGGAGGATGATATGGCTTCTACATCTGCATTGCTTGCTCTTTGGGGTTTTAGGCTGGGTTTCTATAAAGCACTTTGTGACAACTTCTGATGTAAAAAGGGCTTCATAAAATACATTTGATTGACATGTATATCACACCAACTGACTGGTTCTTCTGATGTTGTTCACACAGGAGACCATGTTGAGACATTCTCTACATCCAGAGAGCAACAGCAGGAAGATCACAGAGCTAAGAGGTCTCACCACTGCCCACATTGTGAGGCGAGTTTCTCAATTCTATCAAAGTTAAAAAAACACCTACAAATACACACAGGAGAGAATCTGTATTCCTGTACTGACTGTGGGAAGAATTTCACAACATCCAAGGCTCTGACAGTTCATCAGAGAGTGCACACAAGAGAGAAGCCTTACTCCTGCTCTGACTGTGGGAAGAATTTCACAACATCCAAGGCTCTGACAGTTCATCAGAGAGTGCACACAAGAGAGAAGCCTTACTCCTGCTCTGACTGCGGGAAGAGTTTCTCTCGACTGGGCGTCTTAAAACAACATGAACGGATACACACAGGAGAGAAGCCTTACTCCTGCTCTGACTGCGGGGAAGAGTTTCTCTCGACTGGGCGTCTTAAAACAACATGAACGGATACACACAGGAGAGAAGCCTTACTTCTGCTCTGACTGTGGGAAGAATTTCTCTCAATGGGGAAAGCTTAAAATCACACCAACGGATACACACAGGAGAGAAGCCTTACTCCTGCTCTGACTGCGGGAAGAGTTTCTCTCAGCTAGGCGTCTTAAAACAACATGAACGGATACACACAGGAGAGAAGCCTTACTTCTGCTCTGACTGTGGGAAGAATTTCTCTCAACGGGAAGCTTAAAATCACACCAACGGATACACACAGGAGAGAAGCCTTACTCCTGCTCTGACTGTGGGACAAGTTTCTCTCCCACCTGAGCCACTTAAAAACACACAACGTATACACACAGCAGAGAAGCCTTACTCCTGCTCTGACTGTGTAAAGTGCTTCAAAACATCAACTGAGCTAAAAGTTCATCAGAGAACACACACAAGAGAGAAGCCTTGCTCCTGCTCTGACTGTGGGAAGAGTTTCTCTCGACTGGGCGTCTTAAAACAACATGAACGGATACACACAGGAGAGAAGCCTTACTCCTGCTCTGACTGTGGGACAAGTTTCTCTCACCTGAGCCACTTAAAAACACATGAACGTATACACACAGGAGAGAAGCCTTACTCCTGCTCTGACTGCGGGAAGAGTTTCTCTCGACTGGACCACTTAAAAAAACATGAACGGATACACACAGGAGAGAAGCCTTACTCCTGCTCTGACTGTGGGACAAGTTTCTCTCACCTGAGCCACTTAAAAACACATGAACGTATACACACAGGAGAGAAGCCTTACTCCTGCTCTGACTGCGGGAAGAGTTTCTCTCGACTGGACCACTTAAAAAACATGAACGGATACACACAGGAGAGAAGCCTTACTCCTGCTCTGACTGCGGGAAGAGTTTCTCTCGACTGGGCGTCTTAAAACAACATGAACGGATACACACAGGAGAGAAGCCTTACTTCTGCTCTGACTGTTTAAAATGCTTCACAACATCAACTGAGCTAAAAGTTCATCAGAGAACACACACAGGAGAGAAGCCTTACTTATGCTCTGACTGTGGGAAGAGCTTCAGAACATCAGCGGCTCTGACAATTCATCAACGTGTACACACTGGAGAGAAGCCTTACTCCTGCTCTGACTGTGGGACAAGATTCTACAGATTGGGCAATTTAAAAAGACACCAACGTATACATAAGAAGTGTGGTCCTCTGTAGCTCTGCTGGTAGAGCACGGTGCTTGTAACGCCAAGGTAGTGGGTTCAATCCCCAGGACCACCCATACACAAAAAAATATATATATATGCACGCATGACTAAGTCGCTTTGGATAAAAGCGTCTGCTAAATGGCATATTATTATTATTATTATTATTAAGTGGTAGTGGATTGGATCAAATGAAGAAAGCATAGAACTCTTGTAATCCTATTGTTTCTCACTGTGAGAGAACTGTGCAGAAGAAAAGGAGCGTTATAGAATGTTAGCCTCTCTTTACTTTACTGATCAGTGTTCACCTGGTCAGTTTTGGTGTGTTTTGTTTGTTTCTACTGTAAAGTTATTGAGATGACCTTGGATTTGTCCTTAGGGTTGAATACCCTCTTTGAGGCTTCTCATGTTGAAACAATGTAGTCTGATGGTTAACTGGGTGGTATTGCTTATTTCTGCAGTTTTCTATGGGAATGAGCTAGTAGACACAACATGTATCAGATAGAGATGGTGTGATGATCAGTTTGCACCGTTTGGTGGGTAATATGTTTTGCTACCTAACTACTTCTTTAATGATACTACACAAGTTATGAAACGAGTACATGTTTATTAAATTGTCTTCTAAAACTAGATTAATTATTTTAGTAATTGATGATGAATTTGTTTGGCTAACTGCATTCAAGCCAACTTAATTGATCTGCCAATTAAAAATAAAGTTACATGAATTTGTACTGGTCAACCTTCTCTTTTGTATTCAGTTCTTCCATATTAGATCTGACAGTATGAATGGTTCTTATGGTAATATTCAGTTCTTCTATATTAGATCTGACAGTATGAATGGTAGTTATGGTTGTATTCAGTTCTTCCATATTAGATCTGACAGTATGAATGGAAGGACACACAGGAGAGAAGCCTTACTGCTGCTCTGAGTTTCTCTCAAAAGAGCAACTTAAAAACACACCAAAGTATACATCAAGCAGAAAAGCCTCATCAGTTCTCTCAGACCAGTTAAGATAATAATCACTACATCACTTCATTCTCATCTCATAAAGGAAAGTGGTAACTTTGAATTTGATAACATTAAGAAAGAGTAACACTCTATTGTAATCTTATTGTTTCTCACTGTGAGAGAACTGTGCAGAGGAAAGGGAACGTTATAGAATGTTAGCCTCTCTTTACTTTACTGATCAGTGTTGCACCTAGTCAGTTTTGGTGTGTTTTGTTAGCTTCTACTGTAATGATATTGAGATGACCTTGGATTTGCCCCCAGGGAAAAATACCCTCTGTGAGGCTTCTCTCAATGGAGTCTGATGGTTGACTGGGTGGTACTGCTTAACTCTGTAGTTTTCTGTGGGAATGAGCTAGTAGACACAACATGTATCAGATAGAGATGGTGTGATGATCAGTTTTCACCATTAGTTTGGGTGGATTTTTTTATATTACTAAACAATTTTTGTTTAATGATGCACAGGCTATGAAACAACTACATATGTTTATTACATTTTCCAGTACCAGTCAAAAGTTTGGACACACCTACTCATTCAAGGGTTCTTTATTTTTACTATTTTCTACAATGTAGAATAATAGTGGACATCAAATAACACATATGGAATCATGTAGTAACCAAAAAGGTGTTAAACAAATCAAAATATATTTTATATTTGAGATTATTCAAATAGCCACCCTTTGCCTTGATGACAGCTTTACACACTCTTGGTATTCTCTCAACCAGTTTTATGATGTAGTCACCTGGAATGCATTTCAATTAACAGGGGTGCCATCTTAAAAGTTAATTTGTGGAAATTGTTTCCTTCTTAATGTGTTTGAGCCAATCAGTTGTGTTGTGACAAGGTAGGGGTGGTATACAGAAGATGGCCCTATTTGGTAAAATACCAAGTCCATATTATGGCAAGAACAGCTCAAATAAGCAAAGAGAAAACGCCAGTCCATCATTACTTTAAGACATGAAGGTCAGTCAATACGGAACATTTCAAGAAAGTGCAGTCTCAAAAAACCATCAAGCGCTATGATGAAACTGTATCTCATGAGGACCGCCACAGGAAAGGAAGACCCAGAGTTACCTCTGCTGCAGAGGATAAGTTCATTAGAGTTACCAGCCTCAGAAATTGCAGCCCAAGTAAAAGCTTCACAGAGATCAAGTAACAGACACATCTCAACATCAACTGTTCAGAGGAGACCGTGTGAATCAGGCCTTCATGGTCGAATTGCTGCAAAGAAACCACTAAGAAAAGACACCAATAATAATAAAATACTTGCTTGGGCCAAGAAACACAAGCAATGGACATTAGACCAGTGGAAATTTGTCCTTTGGTCTGGAGTCCAAATTGGAGATCTTTGGTTCCAACCACCGCATCTTTGTGAGACAATAAATGCCACAAAATCCACATTTTTTTACAATCAGTGTATCAGGACCATCATTTCCAACAGCAGTAGGACCAATCTACCTTGTTTTATTAGGGGCTCTAAAGCAATACTAGTTGTGGATATTGTGGCATTTATTGCGCAGGTGATTCATTGTGTTGCCCTAACGAACAAGAAGTCTAAGAAACTGGACATAATTGTATGTGCGGCTGAAAGGGTTTTTGGGTCTTCAGGAATTAACAGCCAAAGCATTGCAGGCAGTGGTGGTCAGTGCCGTTTCAGATGAGGGAGGACGTTTATTTAATGAGCATGGCCTTATTTCTATTCCAGCCTATTGGATGACTGTCATTAATACTCCATTCACCAGCTCAATGGAACATCAATAGGTTTAGGCTACTACATGATACCCAGCTCAATGGAACATCAATAGGTTTAGGCTACTACATGATACCCAGCTCAATGGAACATCAATAGGTTTAGGCTACTACATGATACCCAGCTCAATGGAACATCAATAGGTTTAGGATACTACATGATACCCAGCTCAATGTAACATCAATAGGTTTAGGCTACTACATGATACCCAGCTCAATGGAACATCAATAGGTTTAGGATACTACATGATACCCAGCTCAATGGAACATCAATAGGTTTAGGCTACTACATGATACCCAGCTCAATGGAACATCAATAGGTTTAGGATACTACATGATACCCAGCTCAATGGAACATCAATAGGTTTAGGTACTACATGATACCCAGCTCAATGGAAACATCAATAGGTTTAGGATACTACATGATACCCAGCTCAATGGAACATCAATAGGTTTAGGCTACTACATGATACCCAGCTCAATGGAACATCAATAGGTTTAGGATACTACATGATACCCAGCTCAATGGAACATCAATAGGTTTAGGCTACTACATGATACCCAGCTCAATGGAACATCAATAGGTTTAGGATACTACATGATACCCAGCTCAATGGAACATCAATAGGTTTAGGCTACTACATGATACTCAGCTCAATGTAACATCAATAGGTTTAGGCTACTACATGATACCCAGCTCAATGGAACATCAATAGGTTTAGGCTACTACATGATACCCAGCTCAATGGAACATCAATAGGTTTAGGCTACTACATGATACCCAGCTCAATGGAACATCAATAGGTTTAGGCTACTACATGATACCCAGCTCAATGGAACATCAATAGGTTTAGGCTACTACATGATACCCAGCTCAATGGAACATCAATAGGTTTAGGATACTACATGATACTCAACATTTCCCTGTACCCCTTATGAGGCTGCTACAACCTAGCCTATGAATGAAAGTTTACAACATAGGCGCACAGGTCGTGAGAAAGATTTTAGGTGACAGACAGTGGCACATTCAATACCGCCTTACACACTCTTGCCTTGATCTAGCTTATCTATGTTGTAATCATTAGTCCAACAGTTGCAAACAAGAGTTTCTATTGGACAAATTCAGGTATGTTTATCCCCGTTTCATTCAGTTTGCTTCCATTTAAGAAACGTTTTTCAACAGAATTGGCGGAATGAATACACCCTGATCACACACAAACAGTTCACTTTCATAGCCAAACAGGTTGTTGTATTCCTTCTCGCATCTAAACGCTCTCCTCTCACCTTTTCCCTTCACTTGTGAACAACACAAATATCTATCTCTCTCGCTCCATTTTTGAAGAAGTGAATTTGTTAAAAACTGTTCAACTATTGTCTTTCTCTCTCTTTGAGTCAACTACTCACTATATTTTATGCACTGCAGTGCTAGCTAGCTGTAGCTTATGCTTTCAGTACTAGATTCATTCTCTGATCCTTTGATTTGGTGGACAACATGTCAGTTCATGCTGCAAGAGCTCAGATAGGTTGGAGGATGTCCTGCGGAAGTTGTCATAATTACTGTGTAAGTCTATGGAAGGGGAAGAGAACCATGAGCCTCGTAGGTTTTGTATTGAAGTCAATGTACCCAGAGGAGGACGGAAGCTAGCTGTCCTCCGGCTACACCATGGTGCTAACCTACAGAGTGCTGTTGAGGCTACTGTAGACCATCATTGCAAAACAGTGTGTTTTAAGTAATTATTTGGTGATGTGAATATATTTGTTATAATTGTTTCTAAAAAGGATAACTTTTTAAATGTTTCGCTATTTAAAAAAATAAAATAATGAATGGTCCTCCCCTTCCTCCTCTGAGGAGCCTCCACTGATTGCAGGGAATACTGACTGAAGATGTTCCGCCCTCCAAGGCCCCAGAGCCTGTGTAGGGATGTGATCTGGATTGGACTGTGACTTTTTTAATGTATTTTAATTTTGTGTGATGTAGTTTATCTCCCTTTTCCGCAATGGGCATTTATTTTTTTATCCAGTTTACTAACAGAACAATAGGTGGAGGCATACACATTACGTGAACGTCATTATACGAGATAAGAAGAAGAAGAGGTAGTTGGTCCATCAGTCCAATAGATGTCGTTGTTGCACTGTGGTAGTGGGGAACAGGAAGTTCCGGGTTGGCGCGCCAGACCTGTGCTGTCAAGACGACAACTTTGTGTCCGTTTCAAATGTATTACTACAGGTATGTAATAGCACGTTTAAACTTTCTAATATCGAAAGAACATGTCATAACATGCTAGTTAACAAATACGTCAAGGTATTCTCCCCATTTGGTAAAGTTATTATGTGTTCTTTTGTGTCAAACCGAGTGAGTGAAAGAACGTGATAAAAACTATTTTACAAGTCACATAGCTAGAGATTTGCGATTTGTCTGAGTGAATGTACATAATTTCGTCAATGTAATTTAATAAAGAATCAATTTGAGATTTCTGTGTTCGTTTTACATGTTATTGGTTTTGTGTAAAAATGTATAATCTTAGGAGCTGTTGAAATGGCGTCGTCCATTCTGATGTTCGTTTAACCCCGCTCCTCTGCACACTCCACTGGCTTCCAGTTGAAGCTCGCATCTGCTACAAGACTATGGTGCTCGCCTACGGAGCTGTGAGGGGAACCGCACCTCCTTACCTTCAGGCTCTGATCAGCCCCTACACTCAAACGAGGGCATTGCGTTCTTCCACCTCTGGCCTGCTGGTCCCCCTACCTCGGCGGAAGCACAGTTCCCGCTCAGCCCAGTCAAAACTGTTTGCTGCTCTGGTACCCCAATGGTGGAACAAGCTCCCTCACGACGCCAGGACAGCGGAGTCACTGACCACTTCGAGACACTTGAAACCCTACCTCTTTAAGGAATACCTGGGATAGGATAAAGTAATCCTTCCCCCCCCACCCTCCCCACATAAAAAATAATAATAATAATAATAACAATAAATAATAATAATTAAAATATATATATATATATATATATATATATATATATATATATATAAACAAATTAAAAATATACTCTAAAATGAAAAAAATATATATATAAAAATATATATATTGTAAAGTGGATGTCCCACTGGCTATAAGGTGAATACACCAATTTGTAAGTCGCTCTGGATAAGAGCATCTGCTAAATGGCGGCAGGTAGCTTAGTGGTTAAGAGCGTTGTGCCAGTAACCGAAAGGTCGCTGGTTCTAATCCCCGAGCTGACTAGGTGAAAAATCTGTCGATGTGCCCTTGAGCAAGGCACTTAACCCTAATTACTCCTGTAAGTCGCTCTGGATAAGAGCGTCTGCTAAATGACTAAAATGTAAATGTAATGTAAATGTTTGAAGTCCACGTAGAAGATAATGGCCCCTATCAGATATTTATGTAGTTGGTGCAGTATATTATTTTACTGTAGTAAATATACATTGGGTGGTCGGGGTTGTCCGAGCCCTGAATGCTGATTGGCTGAAAGCCGTAGTATATCAGACGTACACTACAGGTATGACTAAATATATATATATTTTTTTTACTGTTCTACATATGTTGGTAACCAGTTTTATAATAGCAATAAGGCACCTCAGGCATTGCATCTTGCCTAACATCCCTTAGCCGTGGTATATTGGCCATATACCACACCTCCTCGGGCCTTATTGCATAAATATTCATGAGTTCTAATTTGGAAAAGTATTTATTAGCTTACAATTGTACAATTTATGCTTCCCGCATATAACCACGAAGACGGCCGGAAAGGCCCTAAAGCAAGATCGTAATTTTGATGACTCAAACGGTGAGCCTACTGTAGCCTACAGTCCATGGTAAACTGGTGCGCAGCAAGTTGGACTATACGTTTTAGTATTTGATTTGGAGAACCTCAAACCCAACTTTTAGAACAATATTACAGTATTATAAAAATTGATTAATGAGTTTGTAATTTGGGAATGTTTTCTGGGGGTGCTCTAAGTTACTATTGTACGTGTTTCAAGCATTGAGAAATAGCTGCTATATGCCCATTAACGGACTTCAGTGCAGTAGCTCTCTAAATCCCTTCTCCGTAGGGTTTTCAGCCATTACATTCGTCCACATTTGACTCTGTGTAAACTACAATTCCGATGCTCTGTTTTAATGTTGAGAAACGTCAATAATCATCGCATTCACAAACGTGAATCTTATCTTTCATGTCAGCGAGAACTAATCTTTAAAATAAAGATACACTTACTGTAGGAGTTTTTGCCACAACAATGTTTATCAGTTTTCTACATGTGTACTAATATTCAGACACATTCAGTAGTTTATATCTTTATCTATAGTTGTTACTATGTTGTGAAGGGGAAATACAGTTGGCAGTGGTGTAAAGTATCTAAGTAGTCCTGTGTGGCTCAGTTAGTAGAGCATGGCCTTACCAACGCCAGGGTTGTGGGTTCAATTCCCACTGGGGACCAGTATGAAAAATGTATGTACTCACTACTGTAAGTCACTCTGAATAAGAGTTTCTGCTAAATGACTGAAATGTCAAAGTAAAAAGGCTTTGAAGTACTACTGAAGTAGTTTTGGGGGTATTTGTACTTTACTATTATATTTATGACAACTTTACTTCACTACATCCCCCCAAAAAATATGTACTTTTTACTCACATACATTTTCCCTGACACCCAAAAGTACTTGTTACATTTTACATTGACATTTACGTCATTTAGCAGACGCTCTTATCCAGAGCGACTTACAAATTGGTGCATTCACCCTATAGCCAGTGGGATAACCACTTTACACATTTTTGTTTTTTTGTTTTTTTGGGGGTTGAAGGATTACTTTATCCTATCCCAGGTATTCCCTTAAAGAGGTGGGGTTTCAAATGTCTCCGGAAGGTGGTGAGTGACTCGCTGTCCTGGCGTCGTGAGGGAGCTTGTTCCACCATTGGGGGTGCCAGAGCAGCAACAGTTTTGACTGGGCTGAGCGGGAGCTATGCTTCGCAGAGGAAGGAGCCAGCAGGCCAGAGGTGGATGAAACGCAATGCCCTCGTTTGGGTGAAGGACTGATCAGAGCCTGAAGGTACGGAGGTGCTGTTCCCCTCACTGCCTCCATAGGCAAGCACCATGGTCTTGTAACGGATGCGAGCTTCAACTGGAAGCCAGTGGAGTGTCTGGAGGAGGGGGTGACGTGAGAGAACTTGGGAAGGTTGAACACCAGACGGGCTGCGGCATTCTGGATGAGTTGTAGGGGTTTAATGGCACAGGCAGGGAGCCCAGCCAACAGCGAGTTGCAGTAATCCAGACGGGAGATGACAAGTGCCTGGATTAGGACCTGTGCCGCTTCCTGTGTAAGGCAGGGTCGTACTCTCCCGAATGTTGTAGAGCATGAACCTGCAGGATCGGGTCACCGCCTTGATGTTAGCGGGAGAACGACAGGGTGTTGTCCAGGGTCACGCCAAGGCTCTTCGCGCCTCTGGGAGGAGGACACAGCGGAGTTGTCAACCGTGATGGCGAGATCATGGAACGGGCAGTCCCTTCCCGGGGAGGAAGAGCAGCTCCGTCTTGCCAGGGTTCAGCTTGAGGTGGTGATCCGTCATCCATACTGGATATGTCTGCCAGACATGCAGAGATGCGATTCGCCACCTGGTTATCAGAAGGGGGAAAGGAGAAGATTAGTTGTGTATCGTCAGCGTAGCAATGATAGGAGAGGCCATGTGAGGATATGACAGAGCCAAGTGACTTGGTGTATAGGGAGAATAGGAGAGGGCCTAGGAACTGAGTCTTGGGGACACCAGTGGTGAGAGCACGTGGTGCGGAGACAGCTTCTCGCCACGCCACTTGGTAGGAGCGACGTCAGGTAGGACGCAATCCAGGGGAGTGAGCCGCGCCGGAGATGCCCAGCTCGGAGAGGGTGGAGAGGAGGATCTGATGGTTCACAGTGTCAAAGGCAGCAGACAGGTCTAGAAGGACAAGAGCAGAGGAGAGAGAGTTAGCTTTAGCAGTGCGGAGAGCCTCCGTGACACAGAGAAGAGCAGTCTCAGTTGAATGACCAGTCCTGAGGGGGGAGGATTCAGCAGGGAGGAGAATGTGGCAAAGAGCTTCCTAGGGTTAGAGGCAGATGCTTGGAATTTAGAGTGGTAGAAAGTGGCCTTAGCAGCAGAAACAGATGAAGAAAATGTAGAGAGGAGGGAGTGGAAAAAAGATGCCAGGTCGGCAGGGAGTTTAGTTTTCTTCCATTTCCGCTCCATTGCCCGGAGCTCTGTTCTGTGAGCTCGCAATGAGTCATCAAGCCACGGAGCTGGAGGGGAGGACCGAGCCGGCCGGGAGGATAGGGGACACAGAGAGTCAAAGGATGCAGAAAGGGGAGGAGAGGAGGGTTGAGGAGGCAGAATCAGGAGATTGGAGGGAGAAGGATTGAGCAGAGGGAAGAGATGATAGGATGGAAGAGGAGAGAGTAGTGGGAGAGAGAGAGCGAAGGTTGCGGCGGCGCATTACCATCTGTGTAGGGGCAGAGTGAGTAGTGTTGGAGGAGAGCGAGAGAAAAAGGAAACAAAGTAGTGGTCGGAGACATGGAGGGGAGTTGCAGTGAGATTAGTAGAAGAGCAGCATCTAGTAAAGATGAGGTCAAGCGTATTGCCTGCCTTGTGAGTAGGGGGACGGTGAGAGGGTGAGGTCAAAAGAGGAGAGGAGTGGAAAGAAGGAGGCAGAGAGAAATGAGTCAAATGTAGACGTAGGGAGGTTGAAATCCCCAAAACTGTGAGGGTGAGCCATCCTCAGGAAAGGAGCTTATCAAGGCGTCAAGCTCATTGATGAACTCTCCAAGGGAACCTGGAGGGCGATAGATGACAAGGATATTAAGCTTAAATGGGCTAGTGACTGTGACAGCATGGAATTCAAATGAGGAGATAGACAGATGGGTTAGGGGAAAAAATTGAGAATGTCCACATTTATAATGCTGAGGCAGGACAGCAATATGGTCCAATTCACTCACCTATCAATATCACGCATTGTCACCCCTACTGCCCCTGATCTGGAGGACTCTAAAAAACACAGAAGAAATATAATAGTTTTTGAGTCATTTATTCATTTCTGTGAATTTAGGAAATCTACTATAGGTTAAGTGCACTTGCGTTGTGTAATTTGTGTGCACTTGTCTATTGTGAATGAATGTTTTGTTGTCAATGTTTAGCAACCTGATCTGTTGAAATTAGGTAATTGAACAGAAGAAATATAATATATGTTTTGAGGATAAAGAAAGTTTCAGAACCGTCAAGACTGTTCTCTTTATTACTACAGGCTGACTAGGATTAAGTCTCTGAGGCCGGTAACATCAACAGTGAGGACAAACCCAGCCTGCCTCTCTCCTTCCACACTGAGTCCAAACCTACAGTCACTGGGTCCTGATTGACAGTCGAGCCAAGTTTTCACCGCAGGTACCAGAGAGTGGCATCAGTGAAGCTGGAAGACTGCAGTCAAACACTGGAGCTGAATGTCAACATTAAAGATGAAGAAGAGGAGGAGAAGATTGGGAAATCTGTTTCTCATGGTAAGAGCAGGTTCATTCCAACTTCCCACTGTGCATGAAAAGTTGCAGTAGAACTGTTTCATCATGAACTGTTTCAATGAGAAGGTAGATGTTATTTCATGCTACTGAGACTTGCATGGATGACACCAGTATAGTCTGTTTTGGAATGGGTGGCCAGTAATAAATTGACCCTGAACATCTAAAACTAAGAGCATTGTATTTGGTACAAATCATTTCCTAAGTTCTAGACCTCAGCTGAATCTGGTAATGAATGGTGTGGCTGTTGAACAAGTTGAGGAGACTAAATTACTTGGCAATACCTTAGATTGTAAACTGGCTTTTTTGACACCACACTCTAAAAAGCAAGTTCTGCAGGCTCTAGATTGGTCTTATCTTGATTATTGTCCAGTCGTGTGGTCGACTGCTGTAGACAATTACATTGATGGAAGTTACAATCTATCTGCACTATTAAAGCTGATATACCCAATTTTCTTTTCTTTTTTACAATAAAAATAAATAAATAAAAATACCTATTTAAGCTGCAGCTGGCCCAGAACAGAGCGGCACGTCTTGCTCTTCATTGTCATCAGAGGGCTGATATAAATACTATGCATGCCAGTCTCTCTTGGCTAAGAGTTGAGGAGAGACTGACTGCATCACTTTTTCTTTTATAAGATACATTGTGTTAAATCCCAAATTTTTGCATAGTCAACTTACACACAGCTCTGACACACACACTTACCCCACCAGACATGCCACCAGGGGTCTTTTCACAGTCCCCAAATCCAGAACAAATTCAAGAAAGTGTACAGCATTATATAGAGCCGCTATTGCATGGAACTCCATTCCATCTCATATTGTTCAAATAAGCAGCAAACCTGCTTTCAAAAACAGATAAAGCAACACCTCACGGCACAATGCCTCTTCCCTATTTGACCTAGATCGTTTTTGTATGTATTGACATGTAGGCTATGTGTGCCTTTTAAAAATGTTTTTATGTAGTTCTGTCCTTGAGCTGTTCTTGTCTATTATTTTGATGTATTATGTCATGTTTCATGTTTTGTGTGGACCCCAGGAAGAGTAGCTGATGCTTTTGCAACAGCTTATCGGGATCCTAATAAAATACCAAAGAACCAAAATACATAAATACCAGCATGTATTTTATTAACTGGGCTATCTGGAGTGCTCAGAGAGTAGACTAAAGAAGTGAAGTAGACAAACTGCCAGTAATTAGAACTTCTATTAAATGAGTCTGTGTAGTTACTAGGCTTGGGTGGTATACTGTATACCTGTTTAAACTATTTATTTGATGTTAAAAAAAATTTTTTTTGAATATATGTAGCTACTTTTTAAGTAAATACCTGCAGTCAACTTAGTGCAATACGTTATGAGATAAAGAACATTACGTCACATTATTATGTAGCTTACGGTAGTCACCAGTCAACGAGAAGAGACCGAGACTTGTGAGTCACACTTTGTCGTGCAGCATGTGCCAGGTAAACTAATTACAGTATGTAATTCACAAATAAATGTTTGCCAGTTAGCTTCTTCCAAAATCAAGCATTCGCTTGTTAACAACAGAGAATCCCCTCCTGGATCAAGAGCCTTGCTAACAGCAGAGAAACCCCTCTTGGATCAAGAGCCTTGCTGGATAATATTAGGTTTGTGCGTGCAGCAAACTGAGAGAAGCGTTTGAGTTACTTGTATAGTTGAGGTCAGAAACTGTACAAAATGTTTGCAATGCACTCAGTTAGCATTTAATTAGAGTTCTCTATGATGATTCCTTAGTGCTAGTTAGCATTTTGTTAGCATTCTGCTTAGTGACGTTTTTTGGGCCTGGAATATTAGTACTTTTTTAAATATAGACCTGTAGTCAACTTGTACACTAGGTAATAGATAAAGCACATTGCGTTCATCATTTCACCCGTTAGATAATTTTTCATTATGAAGCTTTTTCATTATGAAGCGTTCTGTCAAGATCTGAACAAACAGAGTAAAAACTCAAATGGACATCTAGGAAATGCTCAAATTAAGTTTATTCACCCACAGGGTCAAACAGCTCCAAAGACAAAGCATGATTACACAAGCACATATATTTATTTATAACCTCCTACTAGATGGGGTCAACTCCTTACACATCGAGACAGCCAATACATCTCTGTTGCTAGTCAGGAACTTAATTGGTTCCTCTCACTGGTGTAGTCATGGCCCTGCCTGATGCTAGAACCTTCCTGGGCGTGAAAGTGTATGTGTGTGAGATAGGACTGTAGTAGGAAGGTCGTTGTGGTGGGCCCCTCTGGGCCCCCCTCCCAGAGGTTTCTTCTCACTTCATCTGTTGACATGAACCTCGAGTCAATTCCTTGCTCCTCCCTAGTTCCGCAACTGGCCTGCCTTATCAGGAACTGAAACTAGACTGTTGCCCTTTGCCTCCCTCCTCAGGTACAGAATATGAATTCTCCACTTCCCCTTGTCTCACTCAGTAACTTTCCATACACCAAGTTCCTAAACACCCTTCATTGACCCCAACATATACAGTGCCTTCGGAAAGTATTCAGACCCCTTGACTTTTTCCATATTTTTTGTGTTACAGCCTTATTCTAAAATTGATTGAATTGTTTTTCCCCCTCATCAATCTACAAACAATACCCCATAATGACAAAGAAAAAACAGGTTTTTAGAAATAAAATACAATAATAATAATAATAATAATATGCCATTTAGAAGACGTTTTTATCCAAACGACTTACAGTCATGCGCGCATAAATTTTTACGTATGGGTGGTCCCGGGGATCGAACCCACTACCCTGGCGTTACAAGCGCCGTGCTCTACCAATTGAGCTACAGAGGACCACAAAAATTCAGACCCTTTACTCAGTACTTTGTTGAAGAACCTTTGGCAGCAATTACAGCGTAGAGTCTTCTTGGGTATGACGCTACAAGCTTGGCACATCTTTATTTGGAGAGTTTCTCCCATTCTTCTCTGCATATCCTCTCAAGCTCTGTCAGGTTGGATGGGGAGCATCGCTGCACAGCTATTTTCAGGTCTCTCCAGAGATGTTTAATCGGGTTCAAGTCCGGGCTCTGGCTGGAACACTCAAGGACATTCAGGGACTTCTCCCGAAGCCACTCCTGCGTTGTCTTGGCTGTGTGCTCAGGGTCATTGTCCTGTTGGAAGGTGAACCTTCCCCCATTCTGTGGTCCTGAGCGCTCAGGAGCAGGTTTTCATCAAGGTTCTCTCTCTGTACTTTGCTCAGTTAATCTTTGCCTTGATCCTGACTAGTCTCCCAGTCCCTGACGCTGAAAAACATCCCCACAGCATGATGCTGCCACCACCATGCTTCACCATAGGGATGGTGCCAGGTTTCGTTCAGATGGGGCGCTTGGCATTCAGATCAAAGAGTTCAATCTTGGTTTCATCAGACCAGAGTATCTTGTTTCTCATGGTCTGAGAGTCTTTAGGTGCCTTTTGGCAAACTCCAAGCGGGCTGTCATGTGCCTTTTACTGAAGAGTGGCTTCCGTCTGGCCACTCTACATTACATTTACATTTACATTTACGTCATTTAGTAGACACTTACAGTTAGTGCATACATTATTCTTTTTTTATTTTCATACTGGTCCCCCGTGGGAATCGAACCCACAACCCTGGCATTGCAAACGCCATGCTCTACCAACTGAGCTACCTCCTTGGAGGCCTGATTGCTGGAGTGCTGCAGAGATGCTTGTCCTTCTGGAAGGTTTTCCCATCTCCAGAGGAACTCTAGAGCTCTGTCAGTGACCATCGTGTTCTTGGTCACCTCCCTGACCAAGGCCCTTCTCCTCGATTGCTTAGTTTGGCCGGGCGGACAGCTCTGGGAAGAGAGACTTGGTGGTTCCAAACTTCTTCCATTTGAGAATGATGGAGGCCACTGTGTTGTTGGGGACCTTCAATGCTGCAGAAATTTTTTGGGACCCTTTCCCAGATCTGAGCCGCGACACAATCCTGTCTCGGGGCTCTACGGACAACTCCTTCGACCTCATGGCTTGGTTTTTACTCTGTCATGCGCGCTGTGAACTGTGGGACCTTATATAAAACAGTTGTGTGCCTTTCCTAATCATGTCCAATCAATTGAATTTACCACAGATTGACTCCAATCAAGTTGTAGAAACATCTCAAGGATGATGAATGGAAACAGGTTGCACCTGAGCTCAATTTCGAGTCTCATAGCAAAGGGTCTGAATACTATGTAAGTAGGGTAGTTCTATTTAATGTATTTCACCATTTTCTAAAACCTGTTTTCGCTTTGTCATTATGGGGTATTGTGTGTAGATTATTGAGGATTATAAAAATAAAAAAACAATTTTAGAATAAAGGCTGCAACGTAACAAAATGTGGAAAAGGTCAATGGGTTAGCAGTTGTTCTTCTTCAATAACACAGACCCCAAAACAAATCAGGGGGAGAAAAAATATATTTATTCAAAGAGAATCAGTCATTGTTATGCTGGAAAGTAAAATGGTAAATGTTTATTTCTTCCCTGTCCTCAGTGTTTTCCCACTGAACAAAGAGACAGGATGTAGTTTATACCCAAGCCTTGCCTATGGTTGACCAATTAGGAATTCCATGCAATAAAATTGGGCCAATGGCCAAATACCAGTATCCCATTTCAGGCTCAATGTATGACCATTTGGACCAATGCGAACTTGCCACATGCAGCTAATGAGTCCCGGACTGGAACCCCTACATGGATACTAAACAGATGTTGAACTGAAAAACAACTGTTTCATTGATCGTTAATTCCATGTGTTGTATATTTATCTTGGAATACTCTTGCACACTGTATATAGGCAACTGTATCAATCATTCATTTGTTCATGTCATCACACACCATGCAAGTCATTGAAATGCAATCAATCCTTTTGGTTTTAAAATAACAAAGCAACTCTTGATTCATTAGCGTAAACAATAAATAAACCGTTCCATTTAGAAAATTGTATTCACGAATCAATGTAACTGTTTTTAGTCTTTGCTGTAATAAAGGCTTAACAATAAAAAAACGTTACAAAGACTCTCTGTACGCTTATCATTTATTTCAAGTATTTAGTTCGCTTCAACCTGTCAGACAAGCTCAGTGCATATGGTGGATTTGATTACCTGGATGTGCGTATATTCTTCAGCTTTTGTATTTGATTTGATTAAAACACACCATTCACCCTCTGAATGGCAAACATACACAATCCATGTCTCCAATTGTCTCAAGGCTTAAAAGTCCTTCATTAATCTGTCTCCTCTCTTCATCGACACTGATCTGAAGTGGTATTTAACAAGTGCCATCCACGGGGATCATAGCTCTCACCTGGTCATTCTATGTCATGGAAAGAGTTCATAATGTTTTGTACACTCAGTGCATATCACACCAATTGACTTTATTTTTTATGCTGTTCACACAGGTGACGTTGAGACATTCTCTACATCCAGAGAGCAACAGCAGGAAGATCACAGAGCTAAGAGGTCTCACCACTGCCCACATTGTGAGGAGATTTTCCCAATTCTATCAAAGCTAAAAATACACCAAAAATACACACAGGAGAGAATCTGTATTCCTGCACTGACTGTGGGAAGAGCTTCACAACATCACAGGCTCTGACAGTTCATCAGAGAGTGCACACAGGAGAGAAGCCTTACTTCTGCTCTGACTGTGGAAAGAGTTTCTCTCGACTGGACCACTTAGAAAAACATGAACGTATAACTACAGGAGAGAAGCCTTACTCCTGCTCTGACTGTGGGACAAGTTTCTCTCCAACTGGGCACCTTAAACAACATGAACGTATACATACAGGAGAAAAGCCTTACTCCTGCTCTGACTGTGGAAAGAGCTTCACAACATCACAGGCTCTGACAGTTCATCAGAGAACACACACAGGAGAAGTCCTTACTCCTGCTCTGACTGTGGGAAGAGTTTCTCCGACTGGGCCACTTAGAAAACATGAACGTATACATACAGGAGAGAAGCCTTACTCCTGCTCTGACTGTGGGAAGAGTTTCTCTCGACTGGACCACTTAGAAAAACATGAACGTATACATACAGGAGAGAAGCCTTACTTCTGCTCTGACTGTGGCAAGAGTTTCTCTGTACAGGACCGCTTAAAATCACACCAACGGATACACACAGGAGAGAAGCCTTACTTCTGCTCTGACTGTGGGGCAAGTTTCTCTCAACTGGGCACCTTAAAACAACATGAACGTATACACACAGGAGAGAAGCCTTACTCCTGCTCTGACTGTGTGAAATGCTTCACAACATCAACTGAGCTAAAAGTTCATCAGAGAACACACACAGGAGAGAAGCCTTACTCCTGCTCTGATTGTGTAAAATGCTTCACAACATCATCTCAGCTAAAGGTTCATCAGAGAACACACACAAGATAGAAGCCGTTTTCCTGCTCTGACTGTGGAAAGATTTTCTCAAATGGGCCATTTAAAAAGACACCAAGGTAAACATAAAGGAGAGAAGCCTTACCACTGATCTGACTGTAGAAAATGTTTTAGAACAACAGCTGAGCTAAAAGGTCATGATGTAAGAGAAAGTAGCAGACACTCAGAAGTTTGATGTACATTTATTTCAGTACTGGATCACATAATAAGACGAACGCGCTTTGCCTCTTATCATATGACTGACTTACATAGACTCTCTCTCAGCCTATAGTGCTCTTCAAGTCTACTTTTATCCTTCCCAGTTGCTAACTATTACTAGCTGCCACTCACTTCCTACATACTCATTCCTCTCCCGGTGTCATATCTCACCCTAGCCAGTCCATTCCATCACGCACCAATCCTAAGATTAGCACTAGTAGACCCCAATCTATCTTGGCACACCGACCCTCTGCTCATCACTCTTGTTATCCTCTCTACATACAATTTACAATCTTTATAATATTGGATCAAACACTCTTCATATCAACTGCCATCAGGAAAATATAGAATATTTTCAACAGATGGGGAGAAACAATGACATGGAGAAAATACAGAAACACAGTGCAAATGTTTATCAAGGAAGCAAAGACAAGCTACTACAAAACTGAAATCCAGGACCTAAAGAAGAAAAACCCTAAGGAATGGTGGGACTTCATTAAAAATGGACTGGGACCAAAGAAAACATCAGGAGGGAGAATACAGGTCGAGGGAATTTAAGATGACGAGGTGGCTGGTGTTTTGAATGGCTTCTTTGCTGAGGCATAGACAAGCACCATACCTCTTGCCATCTTCCCCATGCCCATGTCTACAAGGCAGGTTGAGCTGTGCAGCATTGGCCAGTTAAAGCAAGCTCTGACCAGACTCAGAGCACGTAAAGCATGTGGGCCTGATGGAATTCCAGCCTGGCTACTAAAAGAGCATGCAGAAGATCTAGCCCCTGTCATCAAACACATTGTTAACACCACCTACTGGCAGGGGACAGTTTTATCTGAGTGCACGAGTCAGTATGACTACCTCCCAAAGTCCAGCACTACTACCGCCCTTGTGAAAACCACATACTCTTGGCTGACAGCTACAGACTGCTAACAGCTACAGTCCCTTGGTCAGAGGACCATCCACAACCTGCACCACTAATCCTAGGAGGACAGGAAGTACCAGTGGTAACAACAACCAAGTATCTTGGTTTTCATCTAGACTCTAACCTCAGTGGTGACAAGTGGAGCAGCCAGTGAGAAAGGCCACAAAATGCCTTTTTGACATTTCTTGCCAGTAATGTCCTACTGAAGATCTGGTCACAGTCTATACTACACTGGCCAGGCCTTGTCTGGAATACGGTGGAGTGCTGTTAGTTGGATGCAGTTAAAAAAGCAGCAGGCCCAACTAGACAGGGTGCAGAGGAGGGCCTTGAGGATCATCTCCAGAGGTGGAGCAGTCCAACCACAGCTCCCGTCACTGCAGAGCAGGCGAGAACAGGCTGCAGTGCACCTGGTGAAGGACATGCACACTCTTGACCATCCACTGAATGACCAGCTCCCTCCAAAAAGAGGTAACTGCACCACCAGGCTCCTGAGAAACAGCCACAAACGGTCCTGTCTAACTGCCCGTACAAACCGCCTGCGAAACGCCACTCTACCCACTGCTATCAGACTGCATAATAACTCCAGCTCTTAAATGGTTTTCCCAAAAACTTTTTTTTTTGATCACATTTTAATATTTCAATTTCCATCATGAAAAATGTCCTGTAATGTTTCAAGTGTTCTGTATTCTACTTATGTCACGTATTGTGTTATGTATTTAACAGGTAGCCTAGCGGTTAAGAGTGTTGGGCCAGTAACTGAAAGGTCGCTGGTTTGAATCCCGAGCCAACTAGGTCAAAAATCTGTCATTGTGGCCTTGAGCAAGGCAATTAACCCCAATTGGTCCTATAAATCACTCTGGATAAGAGCATCTGCTAAATTACAAATATGTAATGAAAAATCATGTTTGTACATTAATTTGTGCTGGGCAACCTCTTCTTCTCTTGTGCATAAATATAACAAAGTGTTTAAAGTGAAATAGTTTGTGTCTATACAGTGCATTCTGAAAGTATTCAGACCCCTTGACTTTTTCAACAAAAAAATTAGTTACAGCCTTATTGTAAAAATGATATTTTTTACAAACAACAACAACAACAAAAATCCCTCATCAATCTACACACAATACCCCATAATGACAAAGTGGAAACAGGTTTAGACATTTTTGCAAAATCTTATTCACATTAGTATTCCAGTCCCTTTGCTATGAATCTCGAAATTTTGCTCAGGTGCATCCTGTTTCCATTGATCTTCCTTGAGATGTTTCTACAACTTGATTGGAGTCCACCTGAGATAAATTCAATTGATTGGACATGGTTTGAAAAGGCACACACCTGTCTATATAACATCCCACAGTTGACATTGCATGTCAGAGCAAAAACCAAGCCATGAGGTCGAAGGAATTGTCCGTAGAGCTCAGAGACAGAGATTGTGTCGAGGCACAGATCTGGGGAAGGGTACCAAAAATGTCTGCAGCATTGAAGGTCCCCAAGAACACCGTAGCCTCCTCCATTCTTAAATGGAAGAAGTTTGGAATCACCAAGATTCTTCCTAGAGCTGTCCACCCGGCCAACTGCGCAATCGGGAGGAGAAGGGCCTTGGTCAGGGAGGTGACCAAGAACCCGATGATCACTTTGACAGAGCTCCAGAGTTCAGCCCGGCTTGGAGTTTGCCAAGAGGCACCTAAAGGACTCTTGACCATGAGAAACAAGATTATCTGGTCTGTTGTTACCAAGATTGAACTCTTTGGCCTGAATACCAAGTGTCACTTCTGGAGGAAACCTGGCACCATGCCTACGGTGAAGCATGGTCGTGGCAGTATCATGCTGTGCAGATGTTTTTCAGAGGCAGGGACTGGGAGACTAGTCAGGATCGAGGAATAATGAACGGAGCAAAGTACAGAGAGATCATTGATGAAACCTGCTCCAGAGCGCTCAGGACTTCAGACTGGGGCGAAGGTTCACCTGGCCCAGCCAGAGCCCAGACTTGAACCCGATTGAACATCTCCGGAGAGACCAGAAAAATAGCTGTGCAGCAACGCTCCCCATCCAACCTGCTAGAGTTTGAGAGGATCTGCAGAGAAGAATGAATGAAACTCCCCAAATACAGGTGTGCCAAGCTTGTAGCATCATACCCAAGAAGACTCTGATGGTGTAAGCGCTGCCAAAGGTGCTTCAAGAAAGTACTGAGTAAAGGGTCTGAATACTTAGATATTTCCGTTTTTTATTAATAAATTAGGAAAAATGTCTAAAAAACCTGTCTTTTGCTTTGACATTATGGGGTATTGTGTGTAGATTGATGAGGGGAAAAAAACGATTTAACCAACTTTAGAATATGGCTGTAACGTAATAAAATGTGGAAAAGGTCAAGGGGTCTGAATACTTTCAGATTGCACTTTACATTTACGTCATTTAGCAGACGCTCTTATCCAGAGCGACTTACATTATTATTATGTTTTTCATACCCCCTGTGGGAATCGAACCCACAACCCCTGGCGTTGCAAACGCCATGCTCTATCAACTGAGCTACATCCCTGCCGCCATTCCCTCCCCTACCCTGGACGACACTGGGCCAATGCGCACCGCCCACATGGGTCTCCCGGTCACGGCCGGCTACGACAGAGCCTGGATTCGAACCAGGATCTCTAGTGGCACAGCTAGCAGTGCCTTAGACCACTGCGCCACGTGTATAGCCAAGCTATCATTGACTAGGTATTGGCACCCCATGTATGTAGCCAAGCTACCATTGACTAGGTATTGGCACCCCATGTATATAGCCAAGCTACCATTGACTATGTATTGGCACCCCATGTATATAGCCAAGCTACCATTGACTAGGTATTGGCACCCCATGTATATAGCCAAGCTACCATTGACTAGGTATTGGCACCCCATGTATATAGCCAAGCTACCATTTCTCATCGTGTATTAATTCCTCGTACTACAATCTTTTTCCTATTATTATAATTGTTGTATTGTGTTCTCCATTGTTGGTCAACATTTCACTGTTAGTCTACACCTGTTGTTTACCAAACATGTGACAATTAAAATGAAATGACTACGTGTTTAGTGAATTGTCTTCTAAAACTATACTGAAAAAATATATAAACTTGACATGTAAAGTGTTGGTCCCATGTTTCATGAGCTGAAATAAAAGATCCCAGAAAGTTTCCATACGCACAAAAAGCTTATTTCTCTCAAATCTGGTGCACAAATTTGTTTCCATTTCTGTTAGTGAGCATTTCTCCTTTGCCAAGATAATCCATCCACCTGACAGGTGTGGCATATCAAGAAGCTGATTAAACCGCATGATCATTACACAGGTGCACCTTGTGCTGGGTACAATAACAGGCCTCTCTGAAATGTGCAGTTTGGTCACAACACAATGCCACATATGTGTGCAATTGGCATACTTACTGCAGGAATGTTCACCAGAGCTGTTGCCAGAGAATTTAATGTAAATTTCTCTACCGAGAATTTGGCTGAACGTCCAACTGGCTTCACAGCCACAGATCACGTGTAACCGTGCAAGCCCAGGACCTCCACATCTGGCATCTTAACCTGCAGGATCATCTGAGACCAGCCACCCGGATAGCTGATGAAACTGAGGAGTATTTCTATCTGTAATAAAGCCCTTTTAGTGGGGAAAAATCATTCTTATTGGCTGATGGGTGGGCCCCTGTCATGTGAAATCCATAGATTAGGGCCTAATGAATGTATTTCAATTGACTGATTTCCTTATATGAACTGTACCCTTGTAAAATTGTTGAATGTTGTGTTTATATTTGTGTTCAGTTAGTTAAAATCTTACAAAAAAGTGATGATGAATATGTTTGGAAAACTGCATTGATCTGCCAATGAAAAATAACATTAGTACATGAATTTGTACTGGTAAACCTCTTTTGTATTCAGTTCATCCATATTAGATCTGACAGTATGAATGGTTCTTATGGTTGTATTCAGTTCTTCCATAGTAGATCTGACAGTATGAATGGTTCTTATGGTTGTATTCAGTTCTTCCATATTAGATCTGACTGTATGAATGGTTCTTATGGTTGTATTCAGTTCTTCCATATTAGATCTGACCGTATTAATGGTTCTCATGGGCTGAGTGTCTGGAGTGACTACATTCATACCAAGTTTTCTTTGACCCTGTGATCTCACCAGGACAGAACCACATGTCTCTATCACACTCCAGCCCAGAAGGTGGCAGTGATGTACCTTTGACGTTGGTCTGAACACCACCAATAAACACCATAGAAGAAGAATGCATGCTTAGCAACAACCAAGGGGCCATGCAGCTTTCCACTGTCCCAAAGACTGTCTATTATATGGAACAGATTGGCATGTGACCACTCTAACAATGTAGACATGTCCTCAAAGATTGGACATGAATCTGTGTTGGTCAAACTCTTCTCTTCTCTATCATTAAATACAACAAAACTATGTTTTAAGTTAAATATTTAGTGTTTGTCTGAAGCTGGAAGAAATACCTGAAATGAGCATCACAAAGATACATTTGACCTATGCACTAACACGCTTTTTCAATATACGCAGCTTTGTCACCAGCTGCAGTACTGTAGCTTTATTCATCTACTGTACTTCAATCAATTGACTTGCAATGGATTTGTGCCACAAATGCTAAAAAGTTAGCATTAATATAAGATGAACAATATATGACCAGAACTATATTGAGCGACAGACTGTTGAAATGCCCAGTTGATTATGTAAGCAGTTTTGTAGAACTCTGGCATTGATGGTCCATCAGAGGGTGAGGCAAAAGTCTCACAGCGTTTTAAGTTTTCACTTACAAGACCTATAATTTGCTCAGTTCCCCAAAAAACTATTTTATAGAAATAAATCCTGCTTCACTTTGGAAAGTAAAAGGAAGATTGTTCAAGCAATGCTTCTCCCAGTGCTTGATTATGGTGATGTAATCTACAGTCATACAGCAGCATCTGCTTTAAAACCTTTAGCACTGTGTTGTATCACTGGGGAAAATGTTCATATAAAAGTTAAATTAAAAAATGCAATATAAATACAAAATATGCTTTTTGAACACGGCACCCAAATATACATTTTTGACTAGAAACATTGTAACTGAGCCAATTTCTCTTCTATATTATTTATCTAGTCAAAACATGTCACTACACCTCTACACATCACCATTGGGACAATCCAATTTGCTAGTCCCCCATTATTTTCTATAATGCATATGAATAGATGTTTTCAGTATAAAGGACTTAGACAGGTTTTCTTCTTAGGTAACAATTAAATAAAACAACAAATATATATATATATATATATTTTTAAAGTGTTTTAAAATGACCCACTTACTATTGGGGAGTGGAACCAGTTGATTATGTAAATAGTATTGTGAACTCTGGTATTGATAGTCCATTTGAGGGTGATTCATTGATATGAATATTCGGAATGAAAGAGCTGAGAATTCATGTGATGGCCCACATCTACACACAATATTTCCTGTTGTGTTAGTAAGCACCACAGCATTTTAGGCAGCAATTGTTCAAATCTGTCCAGAGTTTACAGATTAACAGTGAGTACAAACCCAGCCTTCCTCTCTCCTTCCACACTGAGTCCAAACCTACAGTCACTGGGTCCTGATTGTGACAGTGGGAGCCCAGTTTGCACTGCAGGATCCAAAGATGGCATCAGTGAAGCTGGAAGACTGCAGTCAAACACTGGAGCTGAATGTCAACATTAAAGATGAAGAAGAGGAGGAGACGATTGGGAAATATGTTTCTCATGGTAAGAGCAGGTTCTTTAGTGATCATATACAGTGGGGAAAAAAGTATTTAGTCAGCCACCAATTGTGCAAGTTCTCCCACTTAAAAAGATGAGAGAGGCCTGTAATTTTTATCATAGGTACACGTCAACTATGACAGACAAAATGAGGAAAAAAAATCCTGAAAATCACATTGCAGGATTTTTTATGAATTTATTTGCAAATTATTATTAATATTATTATTATTATTATTATATAACTTAATTACCTACTTTGTTTCTTTTTCTCTCCATCTCTCCTCCAACCTACCATCTTTACAACCCTACTCTACTCCCTTTCTGCACCCTAGAAAATGTAATTGATACGATTGTGATGCGTTGTTGTCTCACCTAGCTATCTTAAGATGAATGCACTATTGTAAGTCACTCTGGATAAGAGTGTCTGCTGAAGTAGTCAAATTTTAAAATGTGAATTGATATGGAATTGACCCCAACCCTGATGGTTACTAACCCTTGTGATAGTGAGTGGAGGATGATATGGGCTCGTAACACTTTATAATAGTTTTATTCCCCTGTATTGTGCAGCATACTTATATTAAGTCATTTGTCACCCAGTACAGCCAGAAGAGGACTGGCCACTGCTCAGAGCCTGGTTCCTCTCTAGGTTTCTTCCTAGGTTCCTTCCTTCTAGGGAGTTTTTCCTAGCCACTGTGCTTCTGCATTGCTTGCTCTTTGGGGTTGTAGTCTCGGTACCTGCACCCTCAGCGGAGTCAACAAACACCGGAAGCATCCGTGTTTCAGGGAAAAGGCAGAGAGGAAGGCAAAGCCTGAAAACCGGAAGCTTCTGGTTTCTGTGGACCTCGTTTAGGTATTTATTTTATGCCTGATACGTTAGGTTAGGGTATCTGTAAAGCACTCTGTGACAACTGCTGATGTAAAATGGGCTTTATAAAATTAATGTGATTGATGTAAATCACACCAACTGACTGGTTCTTCTGATGTTGTTCACACAGGAGACCATGTTGAGACATTCTTTACATCCAGAGAACAACAGCAGGAAGATCACAGAGCTAAGAGGTCTCACCACTGCCCACATTGTGAGGAGATTTTCCCAATTCTATCAAAGCTAAAAAATACACCTAAAAATCCACCCAGGAGATAATCTATTTCCCTGCTCTGATTGTGGGAAGAGCTGTAAAATATCAAGGGATCTGGTACTCCTGCTCTGACTGTTGGAAGAGTTTCTCTCAACATGGCCACATAAATGTGAGAATCCTCATCAGTTGTCTGACTAGCTAAGATTAAAATCATTCCATCACTTAATTCTCAAGAAATCGTAGCACACTCTATTGTAATCCTATTGTTTCTCACTGTGAGAGAACTGTGCAGAGGAAAGGGAACGTTATAGAACGTTAGCCTTGTCGTAGAAATATTTGACTCAAATGTAGTCAACTCAAAAATATCTCTCAAGAAACTGGAGCTTGTGAATCCAAAAATTAGACTTTCTTGCATAATAAAGCCGAGCTTGCTCCATGGAGCAACTGTCTCTCTCTGACTCAGAAATCTCTTTTATACACACACAAATGCACAGTCATGTTCACATAGCATACAAAGCTACTTCCCTTAAGTTAACTGATTAACATCTTTAACTGCCACGCCACTATTATCTTTCAAAGTCCAATAACACATGTTGTTTACTCCAAACGGCCATGGGCGCTTTTCTATATGGGGCCTCTTCCCCTTATCTCATTATATTGGTGACGTGGCTCAGACACTTTAAAAAATAAAATACATACATTCATTAAAGCATGTTTACACACTGTATTGGCTATATTCCTAATTTAGACATGCATCTGGATTATAAAATGTCAATCATGTTTACTATATTTTATCTTTGACATTTCCCAACATTTTCCTTAATGATACATAAAATATTACCATAGCCTCTCTTTACTTTATTGATCAGTGTGCGCCTTGTCAGTTTTGGTGTGTTTTGTTAGCTTCTATTGTAAAGATATTGAGATTACCTTGGATTTGCCCTTAGGGTTGAATATCCTCTGTGAGGCTGGTTGACTGGGTGGTTTTGCTTCCCTCTGCAGTTTTCTGTGGGAATGAGCTAGTAGACACAACATGTATCAGATAGA
The DNA here is from genome assembly GCF_020615455.1 of Coregonus clupeaformis. Classification (NCBI taxonomy): domain Eukaryota; kingdom Metazoa; phylum Chordata; class Actinopteri; order Salmoniformes; family Salmonidae; genus Coregonus; species Coregonus clupeaformis. The sequence goes on along the minus strand of NW_025533830.1, from coordinate 231,461 downwards.
GATGGTGTGATGATCAGTTTTCACCATTAGTTTGGGTGGATACTTTTGTTTATTAAATTGTATTTTAAAACTAGATGAGTTATTTTAGTCATTAATCGTCATTAAGGCTTAATTTAAGCCTGTTTAATTTATCAGCCAATGAAAAATATTGTGTATATGAATTTGTGCTTTTGTTTTTCTTCTCTTTTGTGTAATGAATTACCAAAAAACTATATTTCACTATGTTTCAAGTGACATATTTACTGTTTTTCTGAAGCTGAACAGGACAGGAAGTTTAAATGAGCATCACAAAGCTAAATCTGACCTATTCACTTACATGTTTTGTCAGCATAAGCAGCTGTGAGACATGCTAGAGTACTGTAACATTGCTGATCTACTGAATCATTGTAGTTGTTGGGGGTTATCTTTACAGTAAATATAATGGTGGTGGATAAGCCTTCAATGCAAGCTGCAAGGGTTGCCTTTCAACAAGATGATTCGGACATTTTAAAGGTTAAAAAGGTGGACTTTGTGGCCTTTATCGCAATGGTGACTACCGGCACTGCCAATGTGGAGAAAAGATCTAGGAAGATAGAAAAAATTGTGGTTGCGGCAGAACGGTTCCTGGGGCTGAAAGATTTCTCGGCAAAAGAGTTACATGGAATACTTTCAAAAGCCGTATCACTCTCTCAGGTTCTAGAGCCTGAGAAGGGAGATATTGAGAACTAAAAGAAGGAAGAAATGGGAGTTTTGTTTGTTTTGGCAATGTACTATTTTTATTAGGGTGGAGTAAGTTAGTATCACTATTAAGTATGGATGTATTTTTTATTTAATTTATTTTGTGGTTTCAAACCGTCCAGTTGGTGGCGGCAATACAGCTTTTGGAAGTAGTCTGCCATAAAACCCACAGAAGAAGAAGAAGATGTCACTGTTGCATTGTGGTAGTTGGGGAACCGGAACTTCCGGGGATGCGCGCAACATTCTTCAGAACAAAGAAAACGACTGGACTGTGCTTTCCGTTTCTCTTTATTACTACAGGTATGTAATAGCACTTTTAAACTGTCTAATATCGAAATAACGTCATAACATGTTAGATAACAAATCAGTCAAGGTATTATCACGTTTGGGAAAGGTTTTGTGTTATGTTTGTGTCAATCCGAGTGATTGAAGAACGTGATAAAAAATATTTTACAATCACACGGCGCGGGGTCCATTACATGTTTTCATTTGTGAGGCTTTCCAGGTTCGTATATAGGTCAGTGCGTTTCGCCTGGGCATGTTCAGTACAAAAACGTTTTGGAAAGTTGCAGATAGAAATGCCCTGAATAGAAGTGACATGATTCATTAGAATCAGAGGCATGTTTGTTCTACATAATACATTTGTATCTGATCGTGGCCAACGTCTCCGTCCTCCTGCTGGACGGAGCCCTGGTACCCGCTTGTCCCTATGTATGTGAAGCTAGTCATAATAATGATTAGCCACAATAGTGGAATTTGCGGTTCGCCCTCAAAATAAAAGGCCCTCATTGAAAGTGATGCAAACTGATACAAAATATTGGAATCATGTCAAATGTTGTTACTTAATTTAAAATGAATTACAAAAACTAATAATTTTGAAGAAGAAAAAACAGGGGAAAAAAACGGTTGAAATCCCACTGTGGAGGTATTAGACCACATAATTGCATTGGGGGCATTCTTATATGCACTTATGAAACGGGTTGGATTGTGCTCCCATGGAACGGGTGACACCCACAGAAAACAATTCTCAAGAGTTTATACAAATATTAGCGTCTTAGCTCTTATTGCAGGACTTTGACTGTGAAAAATCACCTTCCCAGTCAGTCTATTGCAGGGGTACTCCAGTACTATTTGAGAAGGTCCGGTCAAACAAATGTCCTAGGTGCAGGCGGATGGATATTGTCATTTATTGGCGTAGTAACAAACCCCCAACTTGTGACCCCAAACTGTTCACAACCCTCTTGTTGGCGGAGAGAACATTTAGCAGTTTTAAAGCTAATATCCTGTAATTCTACACATTTTACAACAGGGTTAAGATTTTTTGTTGTTGCTGTTTTTAAGCAATTCTACATGTTTCCATGTCTTATGTGTGTTTATATGATACCAGGGGTTGAAGCCCAACCAAAACAGAATTATTACATTATTTTTGGGGGCACCTGTGGTCCATATTGACCCCGTTCTGGGTCCGGACCGCATTCAAGCAGTTGAGTATGCTGTTTCTTTTGTTTGTATTGGACATTCATATTGCATTGTCCAGCCCTACCTATGTATTGGTCAGCCTACTCAGTGACACCCACAGAACACAACTATGTAGAGTTTACACAAATATTAGCGTCTTCACTCTATTGCAGGACTCTGAAACCACTGTTGTCCTGGAGTTTAACCCCGTCAGCTAAATTGTCATGATAATCAGTGGTTTCAAGTTTGTCTCTGTACATTTTTGACGAGATGATCATAGCAAAAAATATATATATAATTCTGCATTTCCCGCTGTGCAAATGCATTCTTTCTCATTGCAAATAGGCTCAGGATAACTCCTGATAAAGTTGGGTAGCTGATAGGCCTTTTCAGAGCTTAAATAGCCAAAATGATTAGTCACAGGGCTCCCGAGTGGCGCAGCGGTCTAAGGCACTGCATCTGTCACTACAGACCCTGGTTGGATTCCAGGCTGTATCACAATCCGGCCGTGATTGGGAGTCGCATAGGGCGGTGCAAAATTGGCCCAGCGTCTATTTTCTATGCAAACTTTTTCTAAATGTCCAGAAAAAAATCAATGGACAAGCTATTGGAAACATATCTACTGTTTCACAAGATTGGAAAGTACAGTACAGCAGAGTACAGGAAAGAAAAGTTTAGTTACAGTACAATAGTACAGTATAACGTAATGTACTCTGTTAGGGCGGGGCGATATGGACTACAAATCATACAGCTGTATCTTGAGTTTTTTCAAACGTATGGGTGATTCAAGATATCTCAGTTTTGTTTTTCTCTAAGTAAGTGTTGTACAATTAAATTAATTTAATGAATTCAGGGCTTGTAAAGTTATACCTATAAATAAATACAATTGTTTTTTGATTAAAATAATACAGTGAAGACAACGTTATTCAGGAAAATAGTACATAGTGCTGCCTAAAACAAACTGCAACCTTGTACTAAATGGTTTTTAAGTCAATTATGTGAATTTCTGAAATCTACTATAGGTTAAGTGCACTTACGTTGTTTAATTTAAAGTGTGCAATTTGTGTCTAATGTGAAATTAATAAATGGTTTGTTGTCAATGCTTAGCTACCTGATCTAATATATTTTTAGAGAATAAAGTGCCAGAATTGTCAAGACTAACTTTTGTGTCCGTTTCTCTTTATTACTACTGGACGACTCAGATTAAGTCTGAAGCCAGTAACATCAACAGTGAGGACAAACCCAGCCTGCCTCTCTCCTTCCACACTGAGTCCAAACCTACAGTCACTGGGTCCTGATTGTGACAGCGGAGCCCAGTTTGCACTGCAGGATCCAGAGATGGCATCAGTGAAGCTGGAAGACTGCAGTCAAACATTGGAGCTGAATGTCAACATTAAAGATGAAGAAGAGGAGGAGAAGATTGGGAAATCTGTTTCACATGGTAAGAGCAGGTTCTATCTTTTTTTTTTGTCAAGCAGTGGCAAATATACAGCACCAGTCAAAAGTTTGGACACACCTACTCATTCAAGGGTTTTTCTTAATTTGTACTATTTTCTACATCGTAGAATAATAGTGAAGACATCTAAACTATAAAATAACACATATGGAATCATGTAGTAACCAAAAAAGTGTTAAACAAATCAAAATATATTTTAGATTTTAGATTCTTCAAAGTAGCCACCCTTTGCCTTGATGACATATTTGCACACTCTTGGCATTCTCTCAACCAGCTTCACCTGGAATGCTTTTCCAACAGTCTTGAAGAAGTTCACACACATGCTGAGCACTTGTTGGCTGCTTTTCCTTCACTCTGCGGTCCAACTCATCCCAAACCATCTCAATTGGGTTGAGGTCGGTTGATTGTGGAGGCCAGGTCATCTGATGCAGCACTCCATCACTCTCCTTCTTGGTCAAATAGCCCTTACACATCCAGGCTCTGCTGTAGCCGGCCGCAACCGGGAGACCAATGGGGCGGCGCACAATTGGCCCAGCGTCGTCCAGGGTAGGGGAGGGAATGGCAGGCAGGGAGGTAGCTCAGTTGATAGAGCATGGCGTTTGCAACGCCAGGGTTGTGGGTTCGTTTCCCACGGGGGGCAGTATTGTAAGTCGCTCTGGATAATAGCGTCAGCTAAATGACGTAAATGTAATGTAAATGTTACACAGTCTGGAGGTGTGTTGGGTCATTGTCCTGTTGAAAAACAAATAATCCCACTATGCACAAACCAGATGGGATGGTGTATCGCTGCAGACTGCTGTGGTAGCCATGCTGGTTAAGTGTGCCTTGAATTCTAAATAAATCACCAGCAAAGCACCATCACACCTCCTCCTCCATGCTTCACGGTGGGAAGCACACATGTAGAGATAATCTGTTCACCTACTCTGTGTGTCACAAAGACACTGCGGTTGGAACCAAAAATCTCAAATTTGGACACATCAGACCAAAGGACAGATTCCCACCGGTCTAATGTCCATTGCTCATGTTTTTTGGCCCAAGCAAGTCTCTTCGTCTTGTTGGTGTCCTTTAGTTGTGGTTTCCTTCCAGCAATTCGACCATGAAGGCCTGATTCACACAGTCTCCTCTGAACAGTTGATGTTGAGATGTGTCTGTTACTTGAACTCTGTGAAGCATTTATTTGGGTTGCAATTTCTGAGGCTGGTAACTCTAATGAACTTATCCTCTGCAGCAGAGGTAACTCAGGGTCTTCCTTTCCTGTGACTTCTCTCATGAGAGCCAGTTTCATCATTGCGCTTGATAGTTTTTGCGACTGCACTTGAAGAATCTTAAAGTAATGATGGACTGTTGTTTCTCTTTAATTATTTGAGCTGTCCTTGCAATAATATGTACTTGATCTTTTACCAAATGGGACTATCTTCTGTATACCACCCCTACCTTGTCACAACACAACTGATTGGCTCAAGCGCATTAAGAAATTCCACAAATGAACTTTTAACAAGGCACACCTGTTAATTGAAATGTATTCCAGGTGAATACCTCATGAAGTTGGTAGAGATAATGCCAAGAGTGTGCAAAGCTGTCATCAAGGCAAATGTTGCTTACTTTAAAGAATCTCAAATATAAAATATATATTTTGATTTGTTTAACACTTTTTTGGGTACTACATGATTCCATATGTTATTTCATAGTTGAGTAGGTGTTCTAAAACTTTTGACTGGTGCTGTTTGTGAATTTGGGAAAATATACTATAGGTTAAGTACCGGCACCTCAAATATCTAGTGCTTGAGCTCCTGTTCCTCTTATAGAATGTTAGCTCAACAGTATTGTGGAGCTCCTGCACCTAAATATAAACAGTACCGGCACCTATTTCAGTCCAAGTCAAGCACTGAATTAGATAATTTAACAAGAAGATATATAATATATTTTTAGAGAATAAAGAAAGTGCCAGAACTGTCAAGACAATAACTTTTTGTGTCTGTTTCTCATTGTTACTACAGGACGACTAGAATTAAATCTGAGGCAGGTAACATCAATAGTGAGAACAAACCCAGCCTGCCTCTCTCCTTCCACACTGAGTCCAAACCAACAGTCACTGGGTCCTGATTGTGACAGTGGAGCCCAGTTTGCTAAGCAGGATCCAGAGATGGCATCAGTGAAGCTGGAAGACTGCAGTCAAACACTGGAGCTGAATGTCAACATTAAAGATGAAGAAGAGGAGGAGAAGATTGGGAAATCTGTTTCTCATGGTAAGAGCAGGTTCTATCTAACTAAGTTTGTGTTATTCATTCCAACTTCCCAATGTGCATGAAAAGTTCCAGTAGAACTGTTTCATGATTAACTGTTTCAATGAGAAGGTAGATATTATTTCATGCTACTGACACTTACATGGTTTGACACCAGTATTGCCAGCATTTGTTTTATTTACTGGGCTATCTGGAGTGATCAGAGAGTAGACTAAAGAAGTCAAGTAGACAAACTGCCAGTGTTTTAAAGTTCAATGAAATTAGTCTGTGTAGTTACTAACCCTTGTGACAGTGAGTGGAGGATGATATGGCTTCTACATCTGCATTGCTTGCTCTTTGGGGTTTTAGGCTGGGTTTCTGTAAAGCACTTTGTGACAACTTCTGATGTAAAAAGGGTTTCATAAAATACATTTGATTGACATGTATATCACACCAACTGACTGGTTCTTCTGATGTTGTTCACACAGGAGACCATGTTGAGACATTCTCTACATCCAGAGAGCAACAGCAGAAAGATCACAGAGCTAGGAGGTCTCACCACTGCCCACATTGTGAGGAGAGTTTCTCAATTCTATCAAAGTTAAAAATACACCTACAAATACACACAGGAGAGAAGCCTTACTCCTGCTCTGACTGTGTAAAATGCTTCACAACATCAACTGAGCTAAAAGTTCATCAGAGAACACACACAGGAGAAAAGCCTTACTCCTGCTCTGACTGTGGGAAGAGTTTCTCTCGACTGGGCCACTTTAAAATACATGAACGTATACATACAGGAGAGAAGCCTTACTCCTGCTCTGACTGTGTAAAATGCTTCAAATCATCATTTGAGCTAAAGGTTCACCTGAGAACACACACAGGAGAGAAGCATTACTCCTGCTCTGACTGTGGGGCATGTTTCTCTCAACTGGGCAGCTTAAAAACACATGAACGTATACACACAGGAGAGAAGCCTTACTCCTGCTCTGGCTGTGGGGCATGTTTCTCTCAACTGGGCAGCTTAAAAACACATGAACGTATACACACAGGAGAGAAGCCTTACTCCTGCTCTGGCTGTGGGAAGAGTTTTTCTCAACTGGGCCACTTAAAACAACATGTACCTGTACATACAGGAGAAAAGCCTTATTCCTGCTCTGACTGTGGTGCAAGTTTCTCTCAACCTGGCAACTTAAAACAACATGAACGTATACATACTGGAGAGAAGCCTTACTCCTGCTCTGACTGTGTAAAGTGCTTCAAAACATCATTTGAGCTAAAAGTTCATCAGAGAACACACACAGGAGAGAAGCCTTACTTCTGCTCTGACTGTGGGAAGAGTTTCTCTCGACTGGGCCACTTAAAACAACATGAACATATACATACATGAGAGAAGCCTTACTCCTGCTCTGACTGTGGAAAGATTTTCTCTCAAATAGGCCGTTTTAAAAAGACACTAAGGTAAACATAAAGGAGAGAAGCTTTACCACTGATCTAAAAACAACAGATGAGCTGCAAGGTCATCAGAGAACACACACAGGAGAGAATCCTTACTCCTGCTCTTAATATGGCAAGAGTTTCTCCCGATTGGCAACGTAAAAACACACCAACGGTTACACACTGGAGAGAAGACTTATTACTGCACTGACTGTGAGACGAGATTGTCCATGCCCCGACGATTTAAGGCTGTTCTGATGACAGACTATGAGCTGTTCAGAAATGACAGGTCCAGCGAGGGGATGCGAGGAGGGGGCGTGGCTATGTATGTGAATCACAGTATGCAGGCAAAGAGAAGAATAACTGACCTAGAGAAAGAAGAGTTTGAGTGTCTTCAGCTCCGTCCTAAACAACACCCCAGCTCAGTTTCATCTCTGGTAGTGGAGTGCTCTAACATCCACCATGGGCACATGACAAAACACTGCAGTAGAACACTGTGGATTATCTCATAATCACTGTCCATGTGATCAGGATGTCCTCTCCCCAAATGGGTCTCATCCTGTGTGGAGACTTTAATCACCTGCCCATCAAGATGCTGACAAACTCCCATCCAGACATGAAACAAGTGGTCAAAGACAAGACCACAGAGGGAACTCCAGCCTAGATCTGATCAACACAACCCACTGTACTTGCTCCTCTCGGATCCAGTGATCACAAATGTCTGCTGTTCTCTCCAAACACAACATCAGGAGGGAGAAGAGAGGTGCAGCGGAAAAAAGGACATCTGGTAACCCAGAAAAGAAGGGAGACCTTTGCACGATGTATGGCCAGTACTGACTGGTCTGCCATATATGAGGTGGAGAGTATTGATGCAAAGGTGGAGATGTTCAACTCCTGCATTCAAACTGCACTTGATGTGTGCATGCCAATAAGAAATAAGAAAACAACAACACTGGACCAGCCCTGGATGACTGAAAGAATAAAGGCTGCCATCAGGGTAAGACAGAATATTTTCAACAGATGGGGAGAAACAATGACATGGAGAAAATACAGAAACACAGTGCAAATGCTTATCAAGGAAGCAAAGACAAGCTACTACAAAACTGAAATCCAGGACCTAAAGAAGAAAAACCCTAAGGAATGGTGGGACTTCATTAACAATGGACTGGGACCAAATAAAACATCAGGAGGGAGAATACAGGTCGAGGGAATTGAAGACGACGACGTGGCTGATGTTTTGAATGGCTTCTTTGCTGAGACATGGACAAGCACCACACCTCTTGCCATCTTCCCCCTGCCCATGTCTACAAGGCAGGTTGAGCTGTGCAGCATTGGCCAGTTAAAGCAAGCTCTGACCAGACTCAGCCCACGTAAAGCATGTGGGCCTGATGGCATTCCAGCCTGGCTACTAAAAGAGCATGCAGAAGATCTAGCCCCTGTCATCAAACACATTGTTAAAACTGTCCCCTGCCAGTAGGAGGTGTTATCTAAGTGCACGATTCAGTATGACTACCTCCCAATGTCCAGCACTACTACCGCCCCTGTGAAAGCCACATACTCCTGGCTGACAGCTACAGACTCCATAAAACCAACAATGGTGAGTGTGTTACTTGCTGATGTGTCCAAAGCCTTTGATCGAGTAGATCACGCAAAGTTCCTGCAACATCTGTCTGACATTGAACTGTGTCCAAGGTTACTAGCCTGGCTCCACAGCTACACCACCGAAAGAGGGCAGAGGGTGATGGCAACTGGCACATTTAGCCCTTGGTCAGAGGACCATCCACAAACTGCACCACTAATCCTAGGAGGACAGGAAGTACCAGTGGTAACAACAACCAAGTATCTTGGTTTTCATCTAGACTCTAACCTCAGTGGTGACACCTGGAGCAGCCAGTGAGAATGGCCTCGATACGCCTTTTTGACTGTTCTTGCCAGTAATGTCCTACTGAAGATCTGGTCACAGTCTATACTACACTGGCCAGGCCTTGTCTGGAATACAGTGGAGTGCTGTTAGTTGGATGCAGTAAAAAGCAGCAGGCCCAACTAGACAGGGTGCAGAGGAGGGCCTTGAGGATCATCTCCAGAGGTGGAGCAGTCCAACCACAGCTCCCGTCACTGCAGAGCAGGCGAGAACAGGCTGCAGTGCACCTGGTGAAGGACATGCACACTCTTGACCATCCACTGAATGACCTGCTCCCTCCAAGAAGAGGTAACTGCACCACCAGGCTCCTGAGAAACAGCCACAAACTGTCCTGTATAACTGCCCGTACAAACCGCCTGCGAAACGCCACTCTACCCACTGCTTTTTTTAAATAACATTTTAATATTTCAATTTCCATCATGAAACATGTCCTGTAATGTTTCAAGTGTTCTGTATTCTGCTTATGTCACATATTGTGTTATGTATTTAACAGGTAGCCTAGCGGTTTAGAGTGTTGGGCCAGTAACTGAAAGGTCGCTGGTTTGAATCCCGAGCCAACTAGGTCAAAAATCTGTCATTGTGGCCTTGAGCAAGGCAATTAACCCCAATTGGTCCTATAAGTCGCTCTGGATAAGAGCATCTGCTAAATTACAAATATGTAATGAAAAATCATGTTTGTACATTAATTTGTGCTGGGCAACCTCTTCTCTTGGCAATAAATATAACAAAGTGTTTAAAGTGAAATAGTTAGTGTCTATACAGTGCATTCTGAAAGTATTCAGACCCCTTGACTTTTTCAACAAAAAAATAAGTTACAGCCTTATTGTAAAAATGTTTTTTTTTTTTTACAAACAACAAAAGCAACAACAATCCCTCATCAATCTACACAATACCCCATAATGACAAAGTGGAAACAGGTTTAGACATTTTTGCAAAACCTTATTTACATTAGTATTCCGGACCCTTTGCTATGAATCTCGAAATTTAGCTCAGGTGCATCCTGTTTCCATTGATATTCCTTGAGATGTTTCTACAACTTGATTGGAGTCCACCTGAGATAAATTCAATTGATTGGATATGGTTTGAAAAGGCACACACCTGTCTCTATAACATCCCACAGTTGACATTGCATGTCAGAGCAAAAACCAAGCCATGAGGTTGAAGGAATTGTCCGTAGAGCTCCGAGACAGGATTGTGATGAGGCACAGATCTGGGGAAGGGTACCAAAAAATGTCTGCAGCATTGAAGGTCCCCAAGAACACCGTGGCCTCCTCCATTCTTAAATGGAAGAAGTTTGGAATCACCAAGATTCTTCCTAGAGCTGTCCGCCCGGCCAACTGCGCAATCGGAGGAGAAGGGCCTTGGTCAGGAGGTGACCAAGAACCCGATGATCACTTTGACAGAGCTCCAGAGTTCAGCCCGCTTGGAGTTTGCCAAGAGGCACCTAAAGGACTCTGACCATGAGAAACAAGATTCTCTGGTCTGTTGTTACCAAGATTGAACTCTTTGGCCTGAATACCAAGCGTCACTTCTGGAGGAAACCTGGCACCATGCCTACGGTGAAGCATGGTCGTGGCAGTATCATGCTGTGCGTGTTTTTCAGAGGCAGTGACTGGGAGACTAGTCAGGATCGGGGGAATAATGAACAGAGCAAAGTACAGAGAGATCCTTGATGGAAACCTGCTCCAGAGCGCTCAGGACTGGGGCGAAGGTTCACCTGGCCCAGCCAGAGCCCAGACTTGAACCTGATTGAACATCTCCGGAGAGACCAGAAAATAGCTGTGCAGCAACGCTCCCCATCCAACCTGCTAGAGTTTGAGAGGATCTGCAGAGAAGAATGGGAGAAACTCCCCAAATACAGGTGTGCCAAGCTTGTAGTGTCATACCCAAGAAGACTCGATGCTGTAATCGCTGCCAAAGGTGCTTCAAGAAAGTACTGAGTAAAGGGTCTGAATACTTAGATATTTCCGTTTTTTATTAATAAATTAGGAAAAATGTCTAAAAACCTGTCTTTTGCGTTGACATTATGGGGTATTGTGTGTAGATTGATGAGGGGAAAAAAACTGATTTAACCAACTTTAGAATATGGCTGTAACGTAATAAAATGTGGAAAAAGTCAAGGGGTCTGAATACTTTCAGATTGCACTGTATATAGCCAAGCTACCATTGACTAGGTATTGGCACCCCATGTATATAGCCAAGCTATCATTGACTAGGTATTGGCACCCAATGTATATAGCCAAGCTATCATTGACTAGGTATTGGCACCCCATGTATATAGCCAAGCTACCATTGACTAGGTATTGGCACCCCATGTATATAGCCAAGCTACCATTGACTAGGTATTGGCACCCCATGTATATAGCCAAGCTACCATTGCTCATCGTGTATTAATTCCTTGTGCTACAATCTTTTTCCTATTATTATAATTGTTGTATTGTGTTCTCCATTGTTGGTCAACATTTCACTGTTAGTCTACACCTGTTGTTTACCAAACATGTGACAAAATGAAATGACTACGTATTTAGTGAATTGTCTTCTAAAACTATACTGAAAAAATATATAAACTTGACATGTAAAGTGTTGGTCCCATGTTTCATGAGCTGAAATAAAAGATCCCGGATATTTTCCATACGCACAAAAAGCTTATTTCTCTCAAATTTGGTGCACAAATTTGTTTCCATTTCTGTTAGTGAGCATTTCTCCTTTGCCAAGATAATCAATCCACCTGTGAGTTGTGGCATATCAAGAAGCTGATTAAACAGCATGATCATTACACAGGTGCACCTTGTGCTGGGTACAATAGAAGGCCACTCAGATAATGTGCAGTTTTGTCACACAACACAATGCCACAGATGTCTACATTTTGAGGGAGTGCACAATTGGCATGCTGACTGCAGGAATGTTCACAAGAGCTGTTGCCAGAGAATTGAATGTACATTTCTCTACCGAGAATTTGGCATAACGTCCAACTGGCTTCACAGCCGCAGACCACATGTAACCGTGCAAGCCCAGGACCTCCACATCTGGCTTCTTCACCTGCAGGATAATCTGAGACCAGCCACCCGGACAGCTGATGAAACTGAGGAGGATTTATATCTGTAATAAAGCCCTTTAGTGGGGGAAAATCATTCTTATTGGCTGATGGGTGGGCCTGGCTCCCTATGCCTTCCCAGGCCCACCCATGGCTGCGCCCCTGCCCATTCATGTGAAATCCATAGAATAGGGCCTAATGAATGTATTTCAATTGACTGATTTCCTTATATGCACTGTACCCCAGTAAAATTGTTGAATGTTGTGTTTATAATAATAATAATAATAATATGCCATTTAGCAGACGCTTTTATCCAAAGCGACTTACAGTCATGCGTGCATACATTTTTGTGTATGGGTGGTCCCGGGATCGAACCACCTTCTACAATCTCTGAGCTATTTTTTGTTCAGTTAAAATCTTACCAAAAAACTGATGATGAATATGTTTGGAAAATTGCATTGATCTGCCAATGAAAAATAATGTTTGTACATGAATTTGTACTGGTCAACCTCTCCTCCTCTTTTGTATTCAGTTCTTCAATATTATATCTGATAGTATGAATGGTTCTTATGGTTGTATTCAGTTCTTCCATATTAGATCTGACCGTATTAATGGTTCTTATGGGCTGAGTGCCTGGAGTGACTACAGTCATACCAAGTTTTCTTTGACCCTGTGATCTCACCAGGACAGAACCACCAGATGGTGGCAGTGATGTACCTTTCATTGATATGAATGCTCAGAGTGAAAGACCTGAGGACTCACATGTGATGGCCCACATAAACCACAACCTTTCCTATTGTGTTAGTAAGGACCACAGCATATTCGGCAGCCATTGTTCAAAATGTGTTCATACATACGGTACAATGGGAGGGGGTGTGGCATTCACAGGGGACCAGGAAGTTGATCTCAGACTTCTATTTAGGACTGGGATCCTATCCAGAGTTGACAGATTACAAACCCAGCCTGCCTCTCTCCTTCCACACTGATTCTAAACCTACAGTCACCTAGTCCTGATTGTGACAGTGGAGCCTAGTTTGCATTGCAGGATCTAGAGATGGCATCAGTAGACAGTTTTCCATTGGCCTAGGTTTATTTGACAAAAAAACATTTAGCAAAGAAATCATTGCAACATGATGTAAACGCAGATACAGGAGACATTTTCTAAAGATCCACAAATGTTTTACCTTTTCCACAGGGGCAGGAAAACATTGAAGAACCACAGTTCAATAATAATAATATAATATGCCATTTAGCAGACGCTTTTATCCAAAGCGACTTACAGTCATGTGTGCATACATTTTTGTGTATGGGTGGTCCCGGGGATCGAACCCACTACCTTGGCGTTACAAGCGCCGTGCTCTACCAGCTGAGCTACAGAGGACCCCTATGCCGCGAAGGTGTAAAAAATGGCGCTGCTAAAATTCTTCTCCTGAGTACATACCTTCGAATCTTGAGTACACACCACCGTCCCCTGTATATAAACCTTACATATAGGACTTCAAGTTGTAAAATAGTGAACAACTCCTTTAATGGAGTGGTAGGTGCTATGAAAGGGATGTTTTAAAAAAAAACAACGATATAATGTTGTATTTTGTTCATTAGTCCACTGTTAATACAATGGCAAAAATGTTGCATGTTAGCAATTAAGTTTTCAAGATTTCAGTACAGAGAAACAAGTGTGATGATGCAAATGAGGAAAATGATAATTGCATACAATTTGCATCATCACACTTGTTCCAATGTACTATAGTGTTTCCCAATCCTGGTCCAGGGGACACAAAGGGGTGAGCTTTTTAGTTTTTGCCCTAACACTCACACACTGGATTCAACTAAGCAACTCCAGCCTTTGAATGGAATAAGGTATGTGAGGGCAAAAACACACAAGTACACATTTTTACATTTGAGTCATTTAGCAGACGCTCTTATTAAATATGGTTTCTACTGACTCCTTGTGGATTTGTGTAATTCGATAAGAACCGCCCAGTTAAATAAAGGTTCAATAATATTAATACAATATGTACATAATAAAATGGACACTGTAAAACACACAGGGTGGTCACTCCTTAGGCCTACCTTCCTTTCTGCGTCAGACTTCTGAATCTACTTCTGAAAGTACCATGCTTAGATTCATAATAACATCTCAGATTGAACTCTTCGCAAACAGCGACAGTTTCGTTGCCAACAAGACACACTAGTTTGATATTGGAGAAATACAATGAATATATTTTAATAGAACAGGTAGGACTATTAATACAGACATTGGTGATTTTACCACTGTAATCAGATGGACATCATTGTGTTATGGTCATTGAATTGATTAGCCCACTAACCACGTGTTAAATGTGTAGTGTAGCTACACTGTGTAGGACTATGAATTGGGCAGCTATAGGCTATTTGTTAATAGGCTAATTATGTTCTGGCCCGCAGACTAGCTACAAGCTCAGCAACACATTGACTGGAGGCCAAACCTAGTTGCCAACCCCCCTATATTGTAAATTCAATCTGGTTGGTATAAGATTGAAATGGGAAAATAATGTACCTGTGAAAGCCCTATGAAATAGCTCCCCAATACCGTCTGATGTATATATTTAATGTATTACATGAATGGTGACCACAGCCCTTCCGACAATCCATTTAAAACGTGTTTTCCTGTGTTTTTCCCACCCTGCTGAATGTATCCAATGTTCCATATCAAATGGGTCCTATTATGACACATCTGGCAGTTTCTTCTCTCCATCTTTCTTGGCCTAGTATCATTTTTTACAAAAATCTGTGTTTTTTGGTCACTACCATTGCAGGAAAATACCATGGTACTGGTGCAACTACCATGGTATTTCCCTGACATGGTATTACAATGAAAAAGATACCATGGTACTATCATGTTTATTGGGTCACTACAGTGGCAGGAAAATGCCATGGTATTTGCACCAGTGCCATAGTATTTTCCTGCCTTGGTAGTGACCCAAAACACATCATAGTACAATGGAATGTTGTTGTTCATTTTTCTACCATGGTGCATTTTTGTAAGAGCTGTCCTTCACATCGGAGTGCCAATGCTGTCTCTTTGTTGTCCTACTAACAACATCAGCTACATAGTCTAGCCTACTATGGCCCTGTCCCTCTGGCCAGGGTAAACAAAGAGGTAATGTTGTGTCTTGTATATACAGTATAGGCCATTTGTTTGGGAGAATGTAAATGGGATCAAATTTGGTTCATATATAGACACTAACTATTTTATTTAAAACAGTTTGTTTCATTTAATTATACACAAGAAGATGTTGCCCAGAACAAATTAATGTACAAAGCATTATTTTTCATTACATTTTTGTCATTTAGCAGATGCTCTTATCCAGAGCAACTTACAGGACCAATTAGGGTTAATTGCCTTGATCAAGGGCACAACGACAGATTTTTCACCTAGTTGGCTCGGGATTCAAACCAGCGACCTTTCAGTTACTGACCCAACACTCTTAACCGCTAGGCTACCTGCCGCCAGATCAATTAACTTCAATAAAGTTATCCAAATAAATTCATAATCAATGACTAAAATAATGAATCTAGTTTTAAAAGACAATTTAATGAACAGAAGTAGTCAATTCATAGCCTGTTTATCATTAAACAAAAGTTGTTTAGTAATATAAAATAATCCACCCAAACTAATGCTGAAAACTGATCATCACACCATCTTTATCTGATATACAGTGCATTCCTAAAGTATTCAAATCCCTTGACTTTTTCCACATTTTGTTACGTTACAGCCTTATTCTAAAATTGATTACATCGTTTTTTCCCTCATCAATCTACACACAATACCCCATAATGACAACGAAAAAACAGTATTTTTTGCAAATAGAAAAAAAAAAACTTTAAATATCACATTTACATAAGTATTCAGACCCTTTACTCAGTACTTTGTTGAAGCGCCTTTGGCAGCGATTACAGCCTTGAGTCTTCTTGGGTACGACACTACAAGCTTGACCGTCTGTATTTGGGGAGTTTCTCCCATTCTTCTCTGCAGATCCTCTCAAGCTCTGTCAAGTTGGATGGGGAGCGTCGCTGCACAGCTATTTTCTGGTATCTCCAGAGATGTTCGATCGGGTTCAAGTCCGGGCTCTGCTGGACCACTCCTGTGTTGTCTTGGCTGTGTGCTTAGGGTCGTTGTCCTGTTGGAAGGTGAACCTTAGCCCCAGTCTGAGGTCCTGAGCACTCTGGAGCAGGTTTTCATCAGGGATCTCTATGAACTTTGCTCCGTTTATCTTTCCCTTGATCCTGACTTGTCTCCCAGTCACTGCCACTGAAAAACATCCCTACAGCATGATGCTGCCACCACCATGCTCTGACATGCACTGTCAACTGTGGGACCTTATATAGACAGGTGTGTGCCTTTCCAAATCATGTCCAATCAATTGAATTTAACACAAGTGGACTCCAATCAAGTTGTTGAAACATCACAAGGATGTTTCCTTAATGGAAACAGGATGCACCGGAGCTTAATTTCAAGTCTCATAGCAAAGGGTCTGAATACTTATGTAAATAAGGTATTTCAGGTTTTTATTTTGAATACATTTGCTAAAAATTCTAAAAAGGGCTGTTGTGTGTAGATTGATGAGGAAAATGTTTTAACCTAACAAAATGTGGAAGAAGTCGAGGAGTCTGAATACTTTCCAAAGGCACTGAGTGTACAAAACATTAGGAACACCTTCCTAATATTGAGTTGCATCACCCTTTGTCCTCAGAACAGCCTCAATTCGTCAAGGCATGGACTCTCCAAGGTTTGTAGAGCGTTCCACAGGGATGATGGCCCATGTTGACTGCAATACTTCTCACAGTTGTGTCAGGTTGGCTGGGAGTGGATCTCTACTCCGAATAGCTTGTTCCATCTCCTCCCACAGATGCACAATTGGATTGAGATCTGGTGCCTCGGAAGGCCACTGCAGTAAGCTGAATTCACTGTCATGTTCGTGGAACCAATCCTGGACAAGCCTTGTGGCATGGGGCATAATCCTGCTGAAAGAAATCTATTTGCAAATGGATAACTATTGCCATGAAGGGATGCACCTGATTGGCAATGATGTTTAGATATCCTGTGGCATTCAAATGTTGCACCACTTCTATCAAGGGGCCCAATGTGTGCCATGAAAACACACCCCACACCACCACCACCAGCCTGCAATGCTGACACACGGCATGGATGCATGTACTCATGGTTTCCTCCATACCCTGGTACAGCAAAACTGACAAGGTGAACACTGATCAGTAAAGTAAATAGATGCCAACATTATACAACACTCCCTTTCCTCTGCACAGTTCTCTCACAGTGAGAAACAATAGGATTACAATAGAGTGTTCTATGCTTTCTTCATTTGATCCAATCCACTACCACTTCTTATGTATACGTTGGTGTCTTTTTAAATTGCCCAATCTGTAGAATCTCGTCTCACAGTCAGTGCAGTAATACAGTGGGGGAAAAAAGTATTTAGTCAGCCACCAATTGTGCAAGTTATCCCACTTAAAAAGATGAGAGGCCTGTCATTTTCATCATAGGTACACGTCAACTATGACAGACAAAATGAGAAAATAAAATCCAGAAAATCACATTGTAGGATATTTAATGAATTTATTTGCAAATTATGGTGGAAAATAAGTATTTGGTCAATATCAAAAGTTTCTCAATACTTTGTTATAATACCCTTTGTTGGCAATGACACAGGTCAAACGTTTTCTGTAAGTCTTCACAAGGTTTTCACACACTGTTGCTGGTATTTTGGCCCATTCCTCCATGCAGATCTCCTCTAGAGCAGTGATGTTTTGGGGCTGTCGCTGGGCAACACAGACTTTCAACTCCCTCCAAAGATTTTCTATGGGGTTGAGATCCGGAGACTGGCTAGGCCACTCCAGGACCTTGAAATGCTTCTTACGAAGCCACTCCTTCGTTGCCGGGGCTGTGTGTTTGGGATCATTGTCATGCTGAAAGACCCAGCCACGTTTCATCTTCAATGCCCTTGCTGATGGAAGGAGGTTTTCACTCAAAATCTCACGATACATGGCCCCATTCATTCTTTCCTTTACACGGATCAGTCGTCCTGGTCCCTTTGCAGAAAAACAGCCCCAAAGCATGATGTTTCCACCCCCATGCTTCACAGTAGGTATGGTGTTCTTTGGATGCAACTCAGCATTCTTTGTCCTCCAAACTCGACGAGTTGAGTTTTTACCAAAAAGTTCTATTTTGGTTTCATCTGACCATATGACATTCTCCCAATCCTCTTCTGGATCATCCAAATGCACTCTAGCAAACTTCAGACGGGCCTGGACATGTACTGGCTTAAGCAGGGGACACGTCTGGCACTGCAGGATTTGAGTCCCTGGCGGCGTAGTGTGTTACTGATGGTAGGCTTTGTTACTTTGGTCCCAGCTCTCTACAGGTCATTCACTAGGTCCCCCGGTGTAGTTCTGGGATTTTTGCTCACCGTTCTTGTGATCATTTTGACCCCATGGGGTGAGATCTTGCGTGGAGCCCCAGATCAAGGGAGATTATCAGTGGTCTTGTATGTCTTCCATTTCCTAATAATTGCTCCCACGGTTGATTTCTTCAAACCAAGCTGCTTACCTATTGCAGATTCAGTCTTCCCAGCCTGGTGCAGGTCTACAGTTTTGTTTCTGGTGTCCTTTGACAGCTCTTTGGTCTTGGCCATAGTGGAGTTTGGAGTGTGACTGTTTGAGGTTGTGGACAGGTGTCTTTTATACTGATAACAAGTTCAAACAGGTGCCATTAATACAGGTAACGAGTGGAGGACAGAGGAGCCTCTTAAAGAAGAAGTTACAGGTCTGTGAGAGCCAGACATCTTGCTTGTTTGTAGGTGACCAAATACTTATTTTCCACCATCATTTGCAAATAAATTCATTAAAAATCCTACAATGTGATTTTCTGGATTTATTTTTCTCAATTTGTCTGTCATAGTTGACGTGTACCTATGATGAAAATGACAGGCCTCTCTCATCTTTTTAAGTGGGAGAACTTGCACAATTGGTGGCTGACTAAATACTTTTCCCCACTGTAAGTCTTCTCTCCAGTGTGTAACCGTTGGTGTGTTTTTACGTTGCCAATCGGGAGAAACTCTCGCCATATTAAGAACAGAAGTAAGGATTCTCTCCTGTGTGTGTTCTCTGATGACCTTTTAGCTCAGCTGTTGTTTTAAAACATTTTCTACAGTCAGATCAGTGGTAAGGCTTCTCTCCTTTATGTTTACCTTGGTGTCTTTTTAAATGGCCCATTTAAAAGAAAATCTTTCCACAGTCAGAGCAGGAAAACGGCTTCTATCCTGTGTGTGTTCTCTGATGAACTTTTAGCTGATATGATGTTGTGAAGCATTTTACACAGTCAGAGCAGGAGTAAGGCTTCTCTCCTGTATGTATACGTTCATGTTGTTTTAAGTGGCCCAGTCGAGAGAAACTCTTCAAACATTCAGAGCAGGAGTAAGGCTTCTCTCCTGTGTGTGTTCTCTGATGAAGTTTTAGCTGATATGATGTTGTGAAGCATTTTCCACAGTCAGAGCAGGAGTAAGGCTTCTCTCCTGTGTGCACTCTCTGATGAGTTGTCAGAGCCCCTGCTGTTGTGAAGCTCTTACCACAGGCAAAGCAGGAGTAAGACTTCTCTACTGTGTGTATACGTTCATGTGTTTTTAAGTTGCCCAGTCGAGAGAAACTCTTCCCACATTCAGAGCAGGAGTAAGGCTTCTCTTCTGTGTATGTTCTCTGATGTATTTTAAGCTCAGTTGATGTTGTGAAGCATTTCACACAGTCAGAGCAGGAGTAAGGCTTCTCTCCTGTGTGTATGTATACGTTTATGTTGTTTTAAGCTGCCCAGTTGAGAGAAACTTGCCCCACAGTCAGAGCAGGAGTAAGGCTTCTCTCCTGTGTGTGTTCTCTGATGAACTGTTAGCTTAGTTGATGTTCTGAAGCATTTCACACAGTCAGAGCAGGAGTAAGGCTTCTCTCCTGTATGTATACGTTCATGTTTTTCTAAGTGGCCCAGTCGAGAGAAACTCTTCCCACAGTCAGAGCAGGAGTAAGGCTTCTCTCCTGTGTGTGTTCTCTGATGAACTGTCAGAGCCTGTGATGTTGTGAAGCTCTTTCCACAGTCAGAGCAGGAGTAAGGCTTCTCTCCTGTATGTATACGTTCATGTTTTTCTAAGTGGTCCAGTCGAGAGAAACTCTTTCCACAGTCAGAGCAGAAGTAAGGCTTCTCTCCTGTATGTATACGTTCATGTTTTTCTAAGTGGTCCAGTCGAGAGAAACTCTTTCCACAGTCAGAGCAGGAGTAAGGCTTCTCTCCTGTGTGTATCCGTTGGTGTGATTTTAAGTGGCCCAGTTGAGAGAAACTTGCCCCACAGTCAGAGCAGAAGTAAGGCTTCTCTCCTGTATGTATACGTTTATGAATTTTTAAGTTGCCCAGTAGAGAGAAACTCGTCCCACAGTCAGAGCAGGAGTAAGGCTTCTCTCTTGTGTGCACTCTCTGATGAACTGTCAGAGCCTGTGATGTTGTGAAGCTCTTCCCACAGTCAGTGCAGGAATACAGATTCTCTCCTGTGTGTATTTTTAGGTGTATGTTTAGCTTTGATAGAATTGGGAAAATCTCCTCACAATGTGGGCAGTGGAGAGACCTCTTAGCTCTGTGATCTTCCTGCTGTTGCTCTCTGGATGTAGAGGGTGTCTCAATGTCACCTGTGTGAACAGCATTAAAAAAAAGTCAATTGGTGTGATATGCACTGAGTGTACAAAACATTATGAACTCTTTCCATGACATAGAATGACCAGGTGAGAGCTATGATCCCTCATGGATGGCACTTGTTAAATCCACTTCAGATCAGTGTCGATGAAGGGGAGGAGACAGATTAATGAAGGACTTTTAAGCCTTGAGACAATTGAGACATGGATTGTGTATGTGTGCCATTCAGAGGGTGAATGGTGTGTTTTAATCAAATCAAATACAAAAGCTGAAGAATATACGCACATTCAGGTAATCAAATCCACCATATGCACTGAGCTTGTCTGACAGGTTGAAGCGCACTAAATACAAAATAAATGATAAGCGTACCAGAGAGTCTGTTGTAACATTTTATTGTTAAGCCTTTATTACAGCAAAGACTAAAAACAGTTGCATTGATTCGTGAATGAAATTTCCGAAATGGAACGGTTGATTTATTGTTTACGCTAATGAATCAAGAGTTGCTTTGTTATTTTGAAACCAAAAATGCTTGATTGCATTTCAATGACTTGGATGCTGTGTGATGACATTAACAAATGAATGATTGATACAGTAGCCTATATACAGTGTGCAAGAGTATTCCAAGATAAATATACAACACAGGGAATTAACGATCAATGGAAACAGTTGTTTTTCAGTTCAACATCTGTTTAGTATCTATGTAGGGGTTCCAGTCCGGGACTCATAGCTACATGTGGCAAGTTAGCATTGGTCCAAATGGTCTATACATTGAGCCTGAAATGGTATACTTGGTATTTGGCTATTAGCCCAATGTTATTGCAATGAATTCTAATTGGTCAACCATAGGCAAGGCTTGGGTATAAACTACATCCTGTCTCTTTGTTCAGTGGGAAAACACTGAGGACAGGGAAGAATAAACATCTACAATCTACTTTCCAGCATAACAATGATTGGTTCTTTTTTGAATAAATATATTTTTCTCCCCCTAATTTGCTTTGAGGTCTGTGTTATTGAAGAATAACATCAACTGCTAACAAGTGCATTCGGAAAGTAATCAGACCCCCTTGACTTTTTCCACATTTTGTTACGTTGCAGCCTTATTCTAAAATGGATTAAAAAAACTAATAATCCTCAGCAATCTACACACAATACCCCATAATGACAAAGCCAAAACAGTTTTTTTTTATATAAATGTTGCTAATATGTTAAAAATAAAACAGAACTACCCTATTTACATAAGTATTCAGAACATTTGCTATGAGACTCGAAATTGAGCCCAGGTGCAACCTGTTTCCATTCATCATCCTTGAGATGTTTCTACAACTTGATTGGAGCCAATCCTTGGTAAATTCAATTGATTGGACATGATTTGGTAAGGCACACACCTGTTTATATAAGGTCCCACAGTTGACAGTGCATGTCAAAGTAAAAACCAAGCCATGAGGTCGAAGGAGTTGTCTGTAGAGCCCCGAGACAGGATTGTGTCACGGCACAGATCTGGGCAAGGGTACCAAAAAATGTCTGCAGCATTGAAGGTCCCCAAGAACACAGTGGCCTCCATCATTCTTAAATGGAAGAAGTTTGGAACCCCCAAGACTCTTCCTAGAGCGGCCGCCCGGCCAAACTGAGCAATCGGGGAGAAGGGCCTTGGTCAGGGAGGTGACCAAGAACACGATTGTCACTAACATAGCTCTAGAGTTCCTCTGGAGATGGGAGAACCTTCCAGAAGGTCAACCATCTCTGCAGTATTCTAGATGGAAGCCAATCTTCAGTAAAAGGCACATGACAGCCCACTTGGAGTTTGCCAAAAGGCACCTAAAGACTCTCAGACCATGAGAAACAAGATTCTCTGGTTGGATGAAACCAAGATTGAACTCTTTGGCCTGAATGCCAAGCGCCATGTCTGGAGGAAACCTGGCACCATCCCTACGGTGAAGCATGGTGATGGCAGCATCATGCTCTCGGGATGTTTTCAGCGTCAGGGACTGGGAGACTAGTCAGGATCAAGGCAAAGATGAGCTGAGCAAAGTACAGAGAGACATCCTTGATGAAAACCTGCTCCCGAGCGCTCAGGACCTCAGACTGGGACGAAGGTTCACCTTCCAACAGGACAACGACCCTAAGCACACAGCCAAGACAACGCAGGAGTGGCTTCGGGACAAGTCTCAATGTTCTTGAGCAGCCCAGCCAGAGCCCGGACTTGAACCCGATCGAACATCTCTGGAGAAACCTGAAAATAGCTGTGCAGCAGCGCTCCCCATCCAACCTGACAGAGCTTGAGAGGATCTGCAGACAAGAATGGGAGAAACTCTCCAAATACAGATGTGTCAAGCATGTAGCGTCATACCAAAAAATACTCTATAATCGCTGCCAAAGATGCTTCAACAAAGTACTGAATCCATTTTTTATATTTTTTATAATTTAGCTAAAATGTCTAAAACCTGTTTTTGCTTTGTCATTATGGGGTAGTGTAGATTGACGAGGGCAAAAAAACAATTTAATCATTTTTAGAATAAGGCTGTGACACAACAAAACATGGAAAAAGTAAAGGGGTCTGAATACTTTCCGAAGGCACTGTATATGTTGGGGTCAATGAAGGGTGGATAGGAACTTGGTGCATGGAAAGTTACTGAGGGAGACAAGGGGAAGTGCAGAATTCATCTTCTGTTCCTAAGGAGGGAGGCAAAGGGCAACAGTCTAGTTTCAGTTCCTGATAAGGCAGGCCAGTTGCGGAACTAGGGAGGAGCAAGGAATCCGGGTCGAGGTCATGTCAACAGATGAAGTGAGAAGAAACCTCTGGGAGGGGGGCCAGAGGGGCCCACCACAACGACCCTCCTACTACAGTCCTATCTCACACGCATACACTTTCACGCCCACGAAGGTTCTAGCATCAGGCAGGGCCATGACTACACCAGTGAGAAGATCCAATTAAGTTCCTGACTAGCAACAGAGATGTATTGGCTGTCTCGATGTGTAAGGAGTTGACACCACCTAGTAGGAGGTTATAAATATATATGTGCTTGTGTATTCATGGTTTGTCTTTGCAGCTGTTTGACCCTTTGGGTGAATAAACTTAGTTTGAGCTTTTCCTAGATGTCGTTTGAGTTTTTACTCTGTTTGTTCAGAACCTAACAGAACGCTTAATAATGAAAAAGGTTCATAACAAAAAATAATCTAACGGGCTAAATTATGTAAGCGATGTACTTTATCTATTACCTAGTGCACAAGTTGACTACAGGTCTTTATTTAAATTGTACTAATATTCAAAGCCCAAAAAACATCACTAAGAAAAATGCTAACAAAATGCTAACTAGTATTAAGGAATCATCATAGAGAACGCTAACTAAATGCTAACAAGTGCATTGCTAACATTTTGTACAGTTTCTGACCTCAACTATACAAGTAACTCAAATGTTTCTCACAGTTTGCTGCACGCACAAACCTAATATTATCCAGCAAGGCTCTTGATCCAGGAGGGGATTCTCTGCTGTTAGCAAGGCTCTTGATCCAGGAGGGGATTCTCTGCTGTTAGCAAGGCTCTTGATCCAGGAGGGGATTCTCGGTTGTTACCAAGCGAATGCTTGATTTTGGAAGAAGCTATCCACTTAGCTAGATAGCTAACTAACTACTAAATTAGCAAAACAAATGGGAAACTGCAGAGCATTTCGCACAATGTAGACTGTTAACTTAATAGTTAAGATATCTAGCTGGCAAACATTTAGTTGTGAATTCCATACTGTAATTAGATCCCCTGGCGCATGCTGCAGGACAGAGAGTGACTCACAAGGCTCCGCTCTCTTCTCGTTGACTGGGGACTACCGTAAGCTACATAATAATGGGACGTAATGTTCTTTAACTCATAACGTATTGCACAAGTTGACTGCATGTATTTACTTAAAAAGTAGCTACAAATATTCAAATGAATAAATAAAAATACTTCAAAGAAATAGTTTCAACTGTACTGAAAACCCATCCAGTGTCTTTTTCCAAATAACCTGGTATCCAGTATACCACCCAAGCCTAGTAACTACACAGACTCATTTCATAGAAGTTCTAATTACTGGCAGTTTGTCTACGTCACTTCTTTAGTCTACCCTCTGAGCACTCCAGATAGCCCAGTTAATAAAACACATGCTGGCAATACTGGTATTTGTGTATTTTGGTTCTTTGGTATTTTATTAGGATCCCAATAAGCTGTTGCAAAAGCATCAGCTACTCTTCCTGGGGTCCACACAAAACATGAAACATGACATAATACAAAAAAATTATAGACAAGAACAGCTCAAGGACAGAACTACATAAAAACATTTTAAAAGGCACACGTAGCCTACATGTCAATACATACAAAAACTATCTAGGTCAAATAGGGGAGAGGCGTTGTGCCGTGAGGTGTTGCTTTATCTGTTTTTGAAAGCAGGTTTGCTATTTATTTGAGCAATATGAGATGGAACGGAGTTCCATGTAAAAGCAGCTCTATATAATACTGTACACTTTCTTGAATTTGTTCTGGATTTAGGGACTGTGAAAAGACCCCTGGTGGCATGTCTGGTGGGGTAAGTGTGTGTGTCAGAGCTGTGTGTAAGTTGACTATGCAAACAATTTGGGATTTAACACAATGTTTCTTACATAAAGAAAAAGTGATGCAGTCAGTCTCTCCTCAACTCTTAGCCAAGAGAGACTGGCATGCATAGTATTTATATTAGCCCTCTGATTACAATGAAGAGCAAGATGTGCCGCTCTGTTCTGGGCCAGCTGTAGCTTAAATAGGTATTTTTATACAATTTTTGATATTTTATGGGGGGGTCGATCAGCTTTAATGTTGCAGATAGATTGTAACTTCCATCAATGTAATTGTCTGCATCACTTCCAATCCCCCAAATATATTTTTTTCACAAATATATATAATATATAAAGTGAGGGAAAAAAGTATTTGATCCCCTGCTGATTTTGTATGTTTGCCCACTGACAAAAAAATGATCAGTCTATAATTTTAATGTTATGTTTATTTGAACAGTGAGAGACAGAAAAGCGCATGTCAAAAATGTTATAAATTGATTTGCATTTTAATGAGGGAAGTAAGTATTTGACCCCCTCTCAATCAGAAAGATTTCTGGCTCCCAGGTGTCTTTTATACAGGTAACGAGCTGAGATTAGGAGCACACTCAAAGGGAGTGCTCCTAATCTCAGTTTGTTACCTGTATAAAAGACACTTGCCCACAGAAGCAATCAATCAATCAGATTCCAAACTCTCCACCATGGCCAAGACCAAAGAGCTCTCCAAGGATGTCAGGGACAAGATTGTAGACCTACACAAGGCTGGAATGGGCTACAAGACCATCGCCAAGCAGCTTGGTGAGAAGGTGACAACAGTTCAATTATTTGCAAATGGAAGAAACACAAAAGACCTGTCAATCTCCCTTGGCCTGGGGCTCCATGCAAGATCTCACCTTGTGGAGTTGCAATGATCATGAGAACGGTGAGGAATCAGCCCAGAACTACACGGGAGGATCTTGTCAGTGATTTTATTTTATTTTACCTTTATTTAACCAGGTAAGCCAGTTGAGAACAAGTTCTCATTTACAACTGCGACCTGGCCAAGATAAAGCAAAGCAGTGCGATAAAAACAACAACACAGAGTTACATATGGGGTAAAAAATACATAAAGTCAAAAAATACAACAGAAAAGATATATACAGTGTGTGCAAATGTAGCAAGTTATGGAGGTAAGGCAATAAATAGGCTATAGTGCAAAATATTTAACAATTAGTATTAACACTGGAATGCTAGATGTGCAAAGATTATGTGCAAATAGAGATACTGGGGTGCAAAATAGCAAAATAAATAATATAGGGATGAGGTAGTTGGGTGGGCTAATTTCAGATGGGCTGTGTACAGGTGCAGTGATCGGTAAGGTCAAGAAAACAATTGGTAACACAGTACGCCGTGAAGGACTGAAATCCTGCAGCGCCCGCAAGGTCCCCCTGCTCAAGAAAGCACATATACAGGCCCGTCTGAATTTTGCCAATGAACATCTGAATGATTCAGAGGAGAACTGGGTGAAAGTGTTGTGGTCAGATGAGACCAAAATGGAGCTCTTTGGCATCAACTCAACTCGCCCTGTTTGGAGGAGGAGGAATGCTGCCTATGACCCCAAGAACACCATCCCCACCGACAAACATGGAGGTGGAAACATTATGCTTTGGGGGCCAAGGCAACAAAGGAGTGGCTCAAGAAGAAGCACATGAAGGTCCAGAAGTGGCCTAGCCAGTCTCCAGACCTTAATCCCATAAAAAATCTGTGGAGGGAGCTGAAGGTTCGATTTGCCAAACGTCAGGCTCGAAACCTTAATGACTTGGAGAAGATCTGCAAAGAGGAGTAGGACAAAATCCCTCCTGAGATGTGTGCAAACCTGGTGGCCAACTACAAGAAACGTCTGACCTCTGTGATTGCCAACAAGGGTTTTGCAACCAAGTACTAAGTCATGTTTTGCAGAGGGGTCAAATACTTATTTCCCTAATTAAAATGCAAATCAATTTATAACATTTTTGACATGCTTTTTTCTGGATTTTTCTGTTGTTATTCTGTCTCTCACTGTTCAAATAAACCTACCATTAAAATTATAGACTGATCATGTCTTTGTCAGTGGGCAAACGTACAAAATCAGTAGGGGATAAAATACTTTTTTCCCCTCACTGTATATATTATATATATTTGTGAAAAAAAATTGCCTATTGTCCTGTAGCCCATCCCAGCCTTGTGCAGGTCTACAATTTTATCCCTGATGTCCTTACACAGCTCTCTGGTCTTGGCCACTGTGGAGAGGTTGGAGTCTGTTTGATTGAGTGTGTGGACAGGTGTCTTTTATACAGGTAACGAGTTCAAACAGGTGCAGTTAATACAGGTAATGAGTGGAGAACAGGAGGACTTCTTAAAGAAAAACTAACAGGTCTGTGAGAGCCGGAATTCTTACTGGTTGGTAGGTGATCAAATACTTATGTCATGCAATAAAATGCAAATGAATTACTTAAAAATCATACAATGTGATTTTCTGGATTTCTGTTTTAGATTCCGTCTCTCACAGTTGAAGTGTACCTATGATAAAAATTACAGACCTCTACATGCTTTGTAAGTAGGAAAACCTGCAAATCGGCAGTGTATCAAATACTTGTTCTCCCCACTGTATATGTGTACAGTGGAAAAATACAGCCCGCCTAAAGCGGGGTGGGACTTTTACTCTGATGTGTGTGTATAAAAGATGGACTCTGAACTTGAGAGGGCAGAGCGCTCTCAATGAATAAAGGCTGACCATTGCAGAATTGGGTCATTGTTTAATTTATTTAAACTAGAGATTTACACCTCGGGAATTATTCAAAGATTTAAGAAGTGTTTGACTTCAACCATTGCGATAACAATTCTCGTGACAATAACCTACATACTTATTAACTTAACTAGATCTTTCCTTATAGCACTCAACCACACGACTGGACAATAATCAAGATAAGACAAATCTGGAACCTGTAGAACTTGCTTTTTAGAGTGTGGTGTCAAAAATGCAGAGCATCTATTCTGGACAGACCTCTCCCCATCTTTATAACCATTGAATCTATATGTTTTGACCATGACAGATTACAATCTAAGGTAATGCCAAGTAATTTAGTCTCCTCAACTTATTCAACAACCACACCATTCATTACCAGATTCAGCTGAGGTCTAGAACTTAGGAAATGATTTGTACCAAATACAGTGCTCTTAGTTTTAGATGTTCAGGGCCAGTTTATTACTGGCCACCCATTCCAAAATAGACTATACTGGCATCATCCATGCAAGTCTCAGTAGCATGAAATAACATCTACCTTCTCATTGAAACAGTTCATCATGAAACAGTTGTACTGCAACTTTTCATGCACAGTGGGAAGTTGTAATGAACCTGCTCTTACCATGAGAAACAGATTTCCCAATCTTCTCCTCCTTTTCTTCATCTTTAATGTTGACATTCAGCTCCAGTGTTTGACTGCAGTCTTCCAGCTTCACTGATGCCATCTCTGGTACCTGCGGTGCAAACTGGACTCGACTGTCAATCAGGACCCAGTGACTGTAGGTTTGGACTCAGTGTGGAAGGAGAGAGGCAGGCTGGGTTTGTCCTCACTGTTGATGTTACCGGCCTCAGACTTAATCCTAGTCGGCCTGTAGTGATAAAGAGAAACAGACAACAGTCTTGACAGTTCTGGAACTTTCTTTATCCTCAAAAAATATATTATATTTCTTCTTGTTCAATTACCTAATTTCAACAGATCAGGTAGCTAAACAATGACAAAACAACATTGATTCACATTAGACAGGTGCACAAAAATTACACAAAGCAACTGCAGAAATGAATAAATGACTCATAAACTATTTAGGACAAGGTTACAGTTTGTTTTAGGCAGCACTATGAGCTATTTTCCTTAATAACCTTATCTTCACTGTATTTTTTCACTCAAAAATAATAATATTCACGGACGGCCAGGGCCACACTCCAACACTCAGACGTCATTTACAAACGCAGTATTTGTGTTTAGTGAGTCTGCCAGATCAGGGGCAGTAGGGGTGACAATGCGTGATATTGATAGGTGAGTGAACTGGACCATATTGCTGTCCTGCCTGAGCATTCGAAATGTAACGAGTACTTTTGGGTGTCAGGGAAAATGTATGGGAGTAAAAAGTACAACTTTTCCTTAGGAATGTAGTGGAGTAAAAGTTGACAGAAAATATAAATAGTAAATACAAATCCCCCCAAAACTACTTCAGTAGTACTTCAAAGCCTTTTTACTTTTACATTTCAGTCATTTAGCAGAAGCTCTTATCCAGAGCGACTTACAGTAGTGAGTGCACACATTTTTCATACTGGTCCCCAGTGGGAATCGAACCCACAACCCTGCTGATGCTCTACTAACTGAGTCACACAGGACTACTTAGTTACTTTACACCACTGCCAATTGTATTTCCTGTTTACACCATAGCAACATTTATTGATAAAGACAGAAACAACAGAATGTGTCTGAATATTAGTACACATGTAGAAAACCTTTTAAACATTACATTCAACTTCAAAACAGTAGTGCAACCATGAAATTGTCTCTCTCTCATGCACCTGCACTGCTACCCCATTCATAGACGCTAACTGCTTTAGTGCCTCTTGACGATAGTATCTTCTGACCGGGGGAGTTTTGTTAAGAGCCTCAACATTAACACGCATCGCTTGCGGTACGTTTTTGGAAACATAAGGAAAATATATCTTTCATATCAGCTAAATATAATTTTCTGCTGCACCTGCACTTATTTGGACAGTGAGAGACAGAATAACAACAACAAAAATCCAGAAAAACGCATGTCAAAAATGTTATAAATTGATTTGCATTTTAAATTAGGGAAATAAGTATTTGACCCCTCTGCAAAACATGACTTAGTACTTGGTGGCAAAACCCTTGTTGGCAATCACAGAGGTCAGACGTTTCTTGTAGTTGGCCACCAGGTTTGCACACATCTCAGGAGGGATTTTGTTCCACTCCTCTTTGCAGATCTTCTCCAAGTCATTAAGGTTTCGAGGCTGACGTTTGGCAACTCGAACCATCAGCTCAATCCACAGATTTTCTATGGGATTAAGGTCTGGAGACTGACTAGGCCACTCCAGGACCTTAATGTGCTTCTTCTTGAGCCACTCCTTTGTTGCCTTGGCCGTGTGTTTTGGGTCATTGTCATGCTGGAATACCCATCCACGACCCATTTTCAATGCCCTGGCTGAGGGAAGGAGGTTCTCACCCAAGATTTGACGGTACATGGCCCCGTCCATCGTCCCTTTGATGTGGTGAAGTTGTCCTGTCCCCTTAGCAGAAAAACACCCCCAAAGCATAATGTTTCCACCTCCATGTTTGACGGTGGGGATGGTGTTCTTGGGGTCATAGGCAGCATTCCTCCTCCTCCAAACACGGCGAGTTGAGTTGATGCCAAAGAGCTCGATTTTGGTCTCATCTGACCACAACACTTTCACCCAGTTCTCCCCTGAATCATTCAGATGTTCATTGGCAAACTTCAGACGGCCCTGTATATGTGCTTTCTTGAGCAGGGGGACCTTGCGGGCGCTGCAGGATTTCAGTCCTTCACGGCGTAGTGTGTTACCAATTGTTTTCTTGGTGACTATGGTCCCAGCTGCCTTGAGATCATTGACAAGATCCTCCCGTGTAGTTCTGGGCTGATTCCTCACCGTTCTCATGATCATTACAACTCCACGAGGTGAGATCTTGCATGGAGCCCCAGGCTGAGGGATATTGACAGTTATTTTGTGTTTCTTCCATTTGCGAATAATCGCACCAACTGTTGTCAACTTCTCACCAAGCTGCTTGCCGATGGTCTTGTAGCCCATTCCAGCCTTGTGTGGGTCTACAATATTGTCCCTGACATCCTTGGAGAGCTCTTTGGTCTTGGCCATGGTGGAGAGTTTGGAATCTGATTGATTGATTGCTTCTGTGGACAGGTGTCTTTTATACAGGTAACAAGCTGAGATTAGGAGCACTCCCTTAAGAGTGTGCTCCTAATCTCAGCTCGTTACCTGTATAAAAGACACCTGGGAGCCAGAAGTCTTTCTGTTTGAGAGGGGGTCAAATACTTATTTCCCAATTTATAACATTTTTGACATGCGTTTTTCTGGATTCATTTTGTTATTCTGTCTCTCGCTGTTCAAATAAACCTACCATTAAAATTAGACTGATCATTTCTTTGTCAGTGGGCAAAAGTACAAAATGAGCAGGGGATCAAATACTTTTTTCCCTCACTGTATGTTTGTGAAAGTGATGAGTATTGACGTTTCTCAATGTTAAAACAGAGCATCGGAATTGTAGTTTACACAGAGCCAAATGTGGACGAATGTAATGGCTGAAAACCCTACATACGGAGAAGGGATTTTGAGAGCTACTGCACTGAAGTCCGTTAAAGGGCACATAGCAGCTATTTCTCAATGCTTGAAATGCATATAATAGTAACTTTGAGCACCCCAAGAAAACATTCACAAATTACAAACTCATAAATCCATTTTTATAATACTGTAATATTGTTCTAAAAGTTGGGTTTGAGGTTCTCCAAATCAAATACTAAAACGTATAGTCCAACTTGGTGCGCACCAGTTTACCATGGACTGTAGGCTACAGTAGGCTCACTATTTAGGATCTTGCTTTAGGGCCTTTCCGGCCGTCTTCGTGGTTATATGCAGGAAGCATAAATTGTACAATTGTAAGCTAATAAATACTTTTCCAAGATAGAACTCATGTATATTTATGAAATAAGGCCAGAGGGGGTGTGTTATATAGTCAATATACCACGGCTAAGGGCTGTTAAGCAAGATGCAATGCCTGAGTCGCCTAATTGCTATTATAAACTGGTTACCAACATATGTATAACAGTAAAAAATATATATATATTTTGTCATACCTGTGGTGTATGTCTGATATACCACGGCTTTCAGCCAATCAGCATTCAGGGCTCGGACAACCCCGACCACCCAATGTATATTTACTACAGTAAAATTATATACTGCTCCAATTACATAAATATCTGATAGGGCCATTATCCTCTACGTGGACTTTAAACGAACAGCAGAATGGACGACGCCATTTTAACAGCTCGTAAGATTATAAATTTTTACACAAAACCAATAACATGTCAAACGAACACAGAAATCTCAAATGGTTTATTTTATTAATTTACTTTGACGAAATTATGTACATCCACTCAGACAAATCGCAAATCTCTAGCTATGTGACTTGTAAAATAGTTTTTTTCACGTTCTTTCACTCACTCCGTTTGACACAAAATTAACACATCAAACCTTTACCAAACGGGAGAATACCTTGACGTATATGTTAACTAGCATGTTATGACATGTTCTTTCGACATTAGAAAGTTTAAACGTGCTATTACATACCTCTAGTAATAAATAGAAACGGACACAAAGGTTATCTTCTTGACTGCACAGTTCTGGCGCTTTCTTTATTGTGAAGAATGGTGCCGCCTGCCCGGAACTTCCTGTTCCCCCACTACTAACGGTCCGTGCATTCCGAGATCAGATTACAACATTTCATTAAATTACAAAAAAAAAGTGTAAACTGTAGCAATTTATTTCCCTTTATAGTTTATTAGGCTAAGCATGACCTACATCCAAATAATTTCTCTAGGGTTGGAACCGGTTGAGGGAACAGAACTGAAAAATAACGTTAAAAAGAACCGGAAACTAAAGTGTTCTATACTTTTCAGGAACAGCAGTTATTTTAAAAGCATGTAATCCAGGTAATAACCTTATTTTACTTTCCGGGTATTTTTCTCCAGTCCTACAAAATCGCAACAAAGCTCACTCTAGAAACGTATTCCAGTTTCTGCCTGCCAGCTGGAATGGAAATCTTTGCCAGTGGGTGTGCGTGTGGAAACGACCTGCTCCTCCCCTCTGAAGCATAGGTTACCGAGGAAATATTAAACCCTGATGCGCATACCAGTTGATTCACAAGACACCAACTAAGTAACTTACATACACGGTATCTTCATTAGGCCTAATGGCATTTTATGATATGAAGTTTGTTGTAGTGACTCAGTAAGGCTAATTGTAAAAGTAACCCTCTAAAGTGCCATGTTTGTACAGTTTATTATGTGGAGGAAACATTTAGGCAGCCAGGACCATACACCAGGACCGCTCCGTAGGCCGCACTGTAGGCCTAGCTCTTACTGAAGTCCAGTGCCATGGACATCTTTGAAGTTTGGCCTCTAGTAATTTAGGACGGCAACTTTATGAAGGCCTCCTCACCCTGGTCTTATAGTACAAGGCTCTACAGACATATAAAATAAAGACAGGCTAATTTTATTGTTCATATTATTTGCGTTGATGATGTATTGAAGTCAAGTGGTTCAACATTAAAATATAGTTGGATGGACCACACAGGACTGCTTGGAAAACGCGACGGTCGGTGGAACACTTGCGCCACCAAGTGGACAATTGCTTCAGTTCTCTTGTGGCATCAACGCTACCAGAGATATGTGATATAAGATCAAATGTTATGTCAATATTATTATCTCTAAATTGATTCTGCCACCCGTATTTCATATATTATTATTCAGATTTAGCTGTTAATCTGGATTTAATTTATAAACGCTTTCTGTCATTTCCGATTGGAGGTCAGATGACCACGTGACTTCCGAACCTACCAATGTGTTACTTTGTAACAGTCAAAAGTGGTTATTCCCAACGTTGATCAACTCCCAATCTATGCCAAGATTTTTTTAAAGCATTATCTTTGATATTTGGTGGACAGTTTACAGAGCTACGTTTTGTGTAACCGTCATCGAATTTGACGTGTCCGAGAATGGCCCCTATCTCCCGAAAGCATTGCGGTTTCGCTTCTTGGCTAAAATGAAGTGTAGTATCTGGAGTACAAGTTTTTATTGACCACAGATAGTCGATGCGAGAGGCTCTGGTGCCATCACCACAATTTTTGTTTTAGATTCCGTCTCTCACAGTTGAAGTGTACCTATGATATAAATTACAGACCTCTACATGCTTTGTAAGTAGGAAAACCTGCAAAATCGGCAGTGTATCAAATACTTGTTCTCCCCACTGTACATGTCAACTGCATATATTTGAGTCTTGTGAAATAGCAGGCCTATCAAATAATGACTTCAGACAAATACATCAGATAACGTTACCGGTATGTGAGGCAGTTCATGTTACCAGTACATGACTTTAGCACATTTAATAGTTTATACTGTATAGTCTTCCACTGTATATATTTCCAATCATAACAATTGTCTTCTTTTTGTTAAACTACTTTATTACTTAGCTATTTGTGTATATTTTTGATCATGTGTATTGCACTGTTGAGGAGAGCTTGCAAGTAAGCATTTCACTGTACCATTTACACCCTGTATCCTGTGGAGGTGACGAATAAACTTTAATTAGAAGATTAATGCACCATTGATATCAGCTATCATAGTCAAGATAACGGTGACTGCCTTGACCAGCACTCTCTAGCCATCATTGACATTGAGATGAACTTGCTCAAATACAATATTCATCACAATCCTAACTAATTAAAACTAAGCAACTGCGTTAACTCTGCATGATTTATTTTCACAATGAGAGGGGGTGCACCGTTCCTGGAGGTACTGCAATACCAGGTCGATGCGTGGAGTGGACGGAGCAAGCCCCTATTCCATCTCCCTATTCCAAAAATCAATTTAATATATGGTCCCCAGATAGGGGACGTATCAGATATTAAACTGATAAGAACAGATTTTTTTTTTTTTTTTTTTTTTGAAAAATAATTTTTATTTTCATTTCACATTCAAATACAAGTACAAATTCAGTGCATAACGTTGTACATAACATGGATTTACAAAAACAGTACCATAACCGTATAAAAATAGCAAAACTCCTAACAAAAGTGCTGTTCTGAGGAACCTGACCAGCTAAAAGGCCTACATTCAAGAGATGCATGTAAACAATTGCCTCTAACAATCTCCCAAAGCTGATCTTTCAAAGGAATAAAAACTATTATAGAAATAAAATCATACACATATACCAAAGGGAACTCTGAATAAACCTCAGTGTATATCGAATATTTACAAAGCCTACATTTCAATTTACATGACAGAATACAGTTATACATAGGCCTATATATAGGCTATAAAAAACGTTTACAAAGAAGGGTATATCCCTTTCCATCTATGTTTAACAGATGTGATGCCCCACTTATCTATTTCGAATTGTATTTTTTTCCAAATTTCTTGTTTTATAAATTTAACCAATCCCGTCGGTGACCACTTGAGGGTGTCATTGACCGCACCACATCTGGCCTCCCAAAGTTTGGTCTTGATAAGGGACACCAGAGTCACTAATTCTAATAATTGCACCTTTTCCACATGTTTTAGTTCAAATTTGGCTACCCCTTCATAATCAATGTTTTTTAAAATATTAAAATCCATTTTAATTTTCTTCCAAACTATTTGGGCAAAAGAGCATTCCCATAAAACATGGGGAATTTTTTCAATTGCGAAACAGTTGTCCCTGGGACAAAATTTATTCAGGGTCAAATTATGATCATATAATGTTGAACGGACCGGAAGACGTCTATGTAAAACAAGCCAATTAAAATCTTTCAGTCTGTTGTCTAAACCTTTTAATTGTGCCCGTAGCCAGGTGGAAGGTGATATAGGTAATCGGTCTCTAGGACAACAATTTTCTATCAATTTCACATATAGCAGTCTGTGGTTGATTACATTTTCTTTTACTTTGCAGACAGGGTTTTTCCTTGCCCATTCAACTATTTTCTTAAAATGTAATGGGATAATTTCAGCTTTTGGCTTACTATTATCCCACTCCACCATAAACCTTAACGGTATGGACAACCAGAATTTGATTAATATATTACATTTGTGTACAGAAGACGACAAAAGACAACAAACGTTTGAGTAGAACAACGCATCTAGTTTGAGAGGAATATGAGGGAAATCCCTTCCACCAGCCTCTATAGGCTGGTACATCCGATCTCTCCGGATGTACTCATATCCCCCCCAAAAGAAATTAAACAGTACACGTATGAACATTTTCCTTAGAGACACCGGCATGGGAAACACATATGCAAGGTGGAGTAATGAAGGCAGAATGTGTGCCTTCAGCACTAACACCTTGCCACTAAAAGATAGTCGCCTCACTTTCCACAGTCCCAATCTTTTATTAGGCGAAAGTAGTTTTTCTTTCCAATTAACCATGTCATCTTTAATTTCATTTCCGAAAGATATCCCGAGTACTACCATTGGTCCTGTGCACACAGTCAAACCACATAACTGATCAGATCTCCATTTCCACTGTCCCATATATTTTATTTCTGTTTTATTCTTGTTAATCCTAGACCCGGAGGCAACAGAGAACTCATCAATGACTTTGATAACCTCTTTCAAGCTCAGGTCGTCTTGTAAATATAAAATGGTGTCGTCCGCGTATTGTGAAATTTTTAGAATATCCCCTCCAGGTAATATAATGCCTTTGATGTTGTAATTTGTCCTAATTGCACATGCGAAAGGTTCAATATATAAAACATACAATAGCGCAGAGAGAGGGTCCCCCTGTCTGACACCTCGTAATTGCTTGATTACATTTCCAATATTCCCATTAATATTTACTCTGCTTCCCACATTACTATAAAGAATTTTTACCCATTTCATGAAATTATTTCCAAAACCACATTTTTTCAGAACTCTAAACAAAAACTCATGGTTTACCATGTCAAAGGCTTTTTCCTGGTCCAAATTTACAGTAATAGCTGGCAGGTGCCTTTCCTCTAAATATGCTTGAACGTCTCTGTGCAATTGCAAGTTCCAGGTTAACTTTCTCCCTACCACACCACATGTTTGGTCTAAACCAACAACATATGCCATGGCAGAAGACAGACGATTAGTTATGGCTTTACTTAATACTTTATAGTCTACACATAACATTGTTAAAGGTCTCCAATTTGCTAGTGTCTTGGGGTCTCCCTTTTTGTAAAGTAGCGAGATTACCCCCTCGCACATTGAACCTCCCATATGCTCCAAACCAAAAATAACTCTAAATACTTCCAAAAGATGACATCCAATTAAATCCCAATAAACTACGTAAAACTCTTTAGAGAGCCCATCCACTCCTGGTACTTTGTTATCTTTCATGCTCTTCAGTGCCATATATATTTCATCTAAATTCAATTCCCCTTCTAATTGGTCTCTAATATCTAAAGGTATCTGCACATCCACACATTTTTAAAAAAGTAGTCCCCTTCTCATAATTAATTGTTTGCTTTTGGAATAGCTGAGAAAAGTGCTGGGTAGCGACACCAAGCATGCCATCTCCATCCTCAACCGTCTCCCCGTCTTGATTCAATAAAGCCGAAATGGTCCTCCTCTTTCCCCGTGACTTAATTTGTTTGAAAAAATATGCAGAGCACTTCTCATCATTATCCCATTTATCTTGTTGACTTTTAAACATGAAATCTCGAGCTTTCTTTTCAAAAAAGGCCTGCTGCTTTTTCTGCAGGTTACACAATGTGTCTTTATCTAAACCACCACCATTCAAATTACCTTGGATGTGCAGATCTTCTAGTTCGTTCTGCAACTTATAAAAATCTTTGTATTTATTACGTGCTTTAGTTTTGCAATAATTCTGAATAAAAATCTTGATTCTTAATTTTGTGCTCTCCCACCAGTCTATGACAGTAGAATAAAATGATTTCATGATTACACAGCCCTGGAAAAAATACCTAAATCTAGTCTCAAATGTTTTGTCATGTAAAATACCATTATTAATTTTCCAATATCCTTTTCCAAATTCAATTGTTTTTAATTCTACTGTCACAGACAGGCAACTGTGGTCCGAATAAAAAACCGGAGTGACGCGTGCAGAGGACACACCGAGTCCACGCGGAACAAACACATAATCTATGCGGCTCCTCGCGCCCCTGCTGTTTCCCCAGGTGAAACCGGGATCATTTGCATGCGCCACTCTATAAGTATCAACCAAATTATATTTCTCTATTAGGTTTTTTACAAGTTGCCCTCCCAGATTACCTCGGTCATATGACACATTAAAATCTCCCCCCATAATAACCTGTCTGTTTGTCATAAAAATAGCGTCTAGGTTGTTCAGCATTTCCCTCCTTTCCTTGGGTGTCGATGGTGCATATACATTAATTAGCCGAAGACATTTGCCCCTCCAATCAATATCTACTATTAAAACCCTCCCGTGTACTGCCGAAAAACGTCCCACTATTTTTAAATCCCTATTTCCACATAGAACACCAACCCCTGTAGAATGCACCCCGCCGACACTCCACCTTGACTCTCCCTGAACCCATTCCCTCGTAAATCTCTCCACATCATTTTGATCTTTTAAATGTACTTCTTGTAAAAAACACACAGAGAAGCAAATGGACGACAAAATGGGAAAAAACAGTCGCCCTTTTAACGGGGTTCCTAAGCCCTCTAGCGTTTATGCTAGCTATGCTAAAAAGGGACGACATGGGGAAAGGAGGGAAACAGACAACTATCTAAATATGACATGAATTTCCAGACTCACTTTAAGTACAGTTCCTCGTTAGGAGGCCTGTCTGGGAAACGGTGGTCCCCAGGGGGAGGACTGTCCACAAAGATAGGGGTCGGGAAAACCCTTTCCTCCTCAGTCAGTGTGGGTGCTGGAACACCGCTGGGTGCGAGACCGCTGCTGTCGGTAGAGCTCGCGCCTGACAGGGAAAGCAGAGTCTCCTCTGCGCTGCCCGGGTTTCCCGCGCTTTTCTCCTCAGACTCCCCGCTTGCAAAACAACTGAAACGATTCCCCCCCAGGGCGGACTCCTCCGTCGCCTCCATGCGGATGAGTGGGGAAACAGGGCTCATCTGCTTCCTCTTGACAGAGCACTTCCTCCCCTCTCCCACAGTGGTCCAGCTCTCCGGAGCAGAGGGCGCGGTGGGCTCTCCCGTAGCCTCCTCCATTTGCTTGCTCCAGCTCCTGTCCCCCGCTCCGCTCTCCTCATGAGGTGATGATGGCGCCTCACTCCCGCTCTCCTCAGACTCTCGCAGTTCTCTCTCCATCACTAGCTCCTTCACGACCTCCTCAATAGCGCGTAGCTCTATAACTTTTCCCTCATCTGCTCTTTTCCCGCTCACCGTTCTGGCGTAAGAGGGGGCTGCCTTTGGGCAGTGACGGAACAGGTGCTCCTCTGAGCTGCACAGACTGCAGCGCTTAGGCACGGTGCAATCCCTCATTACATGGCCGAGGGTCCCACAGTTTCTGCACCTTGTCTGGGTGCAGGCATCAGCGAGGTGCCCGTACGTGCTGCACTTCCTGCAAAAACGAGGCTGCCCAGCATACACGAGGTAACCCCTGTCTGCACCGATAGAAAAAGACGCGGGAGGATGGAGGTAGCCATCATGGCCGCTCTCGTCTTCCTTTAGCAGCACGCGAAACTGCCTCTTCCCTGTCCAGATGCCTAGGGCGTCCTTAATGTCTCTCACTCCTGGCAAGATGGTCACATACCGGCTGAGGTAGCACACTAGCGTTTCTTCCGTGACCCAGGGGTTGAACATGTGCACCGTTAGCACCCTCAGATTGTGCCTGCACAGGGACTCAACTTGAAAGCTACTGAGGGCGGGTGCTGTCGAGTTCGCTCGGAAGAGCCCTCTCACCTCCTCCAGCCTGGTGATGGTGTAGAACGACACATCATAAAACTTCTCCGGTGTGTTTTGTTGCAGACAGT
The DNA here is from genome assembly GCF_020615455.1 of Coregonus clupeaformis. Lineage (NCBI taxonomy): Eukaryota > Metazoa > Chordata > Actinopteri > Salmoniformes > Salmonidae > Coregonus > Coregonus clupeaformis. Next base: position 191,202 of record NW_025533830.1, on the reverse strand, counting down.
GCACATCGTCTGCTGTCAAGCGTAGAGGTCCAAAAATAATGTCCTTTCCAAAATTAACTCTTTCCATCAACTTTTCTTTTCCAGTCCATTGAAAACGCAGCGTGTTCTTCAGTCCGGCGGCTGCCGACTGTGACGTGGACGATGACGACATCATCCCACCTTCAGGATCTCCTTGGTTACTGCAACTTGATCTTGATCTGAGCCAAAAGGCAGAGAAGCGATACCGCAATGCTTTCGGGAGGAAGGGGCCGTTCTCCGACACGTCATATTCGATGACGGTTACACAAAAATCTTGTCATAGATTGGGAGTTGATCAACGTTGGGAATAACCACTTTTGACTGTTACAAAGTAACAAATTGGTAGGATCGGAAGTCACGTGGTCATCTGACCTCCAATCGGAAATGACAGAAAGTTTTTATAAATTAAATCCAGATTAACAGCTAAATCGGAATAATAATATATGAAATACGGGTGGGGGAATCAATTTAGAGATAATAATATTGACATAACATTTGGTCTTATAAGTCTCCCGAGTGGCGCAGTGGTCTAAGGCACTGCATCGCTGTGCCGCTAGAGATCCTGGTTCGAATCCAGGCTCTGCTGTAGCCGGCCGCAACCGGGAGATCAATAGGGCGGCGCACAATTGGCCCAGCGTCGTCCAGGGTAGGGGAGGGAATGGCCGGCAGGGAGGTAGCTCAGTTGGTAGAGCATGGCGTTTGCAACACCAGGGTTGTGGGTTTGATTCCCACGGGGGGCCAGTATGAAAATAAAAAAAGAATAATGTATGCACTAACTGTAAGTCGCTCTGGATAAGAGCGTCTGGTAAATGACGTAAATGTAAATGTTATATCACATATCTCTGGTAGCGTTGACGCCACAAGGGAACTGAAGCAATTGTCCACTTGGTGGCGCAAGTGTTCCACTGACCGTCGCATTTTCCAAGCAGTCCTGTGTGGTCCATCCAACTACATTTGAATATTGAACCACTTGACTTCAATACATCATCAACGCAAATTATATGAACAATAAAAATAGCCTGTCTTTATTTTACATGTCTGTAGAGCCTTGTACGATAAGACCAGGGTGAAGAGGCCTTCATAAAGTTGCCGTCCTAAATGACTAGAGGCCAAACTTCAAAGATGTCCATGGCACTGGACTGCAGTAAGAGCTAGGCCTACAGTGCGGCCTACGGAGCGGTCCTGGTGTATGGTCCTGGCTGCCTAAATGTTTCCTCCACATAATAAACTGTACAAACATGGCACTTTAGAGGGTTACTTTTACAATTAGCCTTACTGAGTCACTACAACAAACTTCCTATCATGGACATGAAATGCCATTAGGCCTAATGAAGATACCGTATATGTAAGTTACTTAGTTGGTGTCTTGTGAATCAACTGGTATGCGCATCAGGGTTTAATATTTCGATATTATACAAATGTTCCATCCCGAGAATAAATCACTCTTCTCCCGGGTAACCCGGTATTTTCCGCCAAAACCGGAAGTGTAATTCAAAAGCATTATAACGCTTATAAATGTCTGGATTTGATTAGAGCTTTGATCAGCGTGAAAATACAAACCTGATGCTACCTGAGCCTGATCAGACATATATTAAATACATTTTATAATACATTTTACAAATCCAAATCCCAGATGAAGAATAAGACACTATTTCAAAGCATAGTACATGTAATGTTAGCCAAGTACAATGTAATTGTCACGATCGTCAGGGAGAGACCAATGCGCAGCGTGATGAATGAACATATTTATTTGACGAATGATCACACGATCAAAACAACAGACGATAACGTGATGTCTACGGTTTTACACAAACCAACTACGAACAAAAACACAAAGTGAAAAACAGACAGTTAAATATGGCTCCCAATCAGAGACAACCAGCCAACAGCTGACACTCGTTGCCTCTGATTGGGAGTCACTCAGGCAAACATAGAAAACAACAAACCAGAACCCCCAACATAGAAATAAACCACATAGAATGAACACACCCTGGCTCAACATATAGAGTCCCAGAGACAGGGTGTGACAGTAATTACTAGTTGTTACACTGGATTTAGCTAGTTAAAATGAAGTGTATCTTTAGGAGTACTTGTAATTAATGTGTACAGTACATTACCCATCCTGACAACCTGGCCCTCAATTTAAAGCTTGTGGAAGTGACATCCAAGTGGGAGAATAAATACACTAGCACACCACAGAGTATCTGTATAAGAAAATCATTCAGAGCACACTGTGCTGCCAATCACAGTGTAAGGTGCGACATTTTGCGGGTGTGGAGAGCTCGTTAGAGGATAGAGAAAGCTTGCATTGAAGAGCTGGGCATCGTGTTATGACCTGCATTATCTGAATTAGGCCCACAGAATTATACCTACGGAGGAGCAGCTTCTATGGAGGAACTTTGAATGTCTGAACTTCAGAGTTGGTTTAACGTTGGACCAGAGCAGATGTTAGCTAGCTAGCTAACAACCTTGTTTGTGCAGTGCAGTGTAGCACTAGAATTAAAAACAGGTCGTACCTTTATGTCGTTAATAAATCCAATGTGAAACGTGGTGACTATAGTATCCTTAACTAGCATTGAATAAGTTCATCCATTCTTCTCAAATTAAACATATCTCCCTAATTTCTGAATCATGCTTGTAACGTTGTCAGTAGGATACAGTAACCTATGCTTCAGAGGAGAGGAGCAGGTAGTTTCCACACGCACACCCACTGGCAAAGGTTTCCATTCCAGCTGGCAGGCAGAAACTGGAATACGTTTCTAGAGTGAGCTTTGTTGCGATTTTGTGGGACTGGAGAAAAATACCCGGAAAGTAAAATAAGGTTATTACCTGGATTACATGCTTTTAAAATAACTGCTGTTCCTGAAAAGTATAGAACACCTTAGTTTCCGGTTCTTTTTAACGTTATTTTTCAGTTCTGTTCCCTGAACCGGTTCCAACCCTAGATAAATTATTGGTATGTAGGTCATGCTTAGGCTAATAAACTATAAAGGGAAATAAATTGCTACAGTTTACACTTTTTTAGTAATTTAATTAAATGTTGGACCATTAGTAATGGGGGAACAGGAAGTTCCGGGCAGGCGGCACCATTCTTCACAATAAAGAAAGCGTCTGAACTGTGCACTGAAGAAGATAACATTTGTGTCCGTTTCTATTTATTACTAGAGGTATGTCATAGCACGTTTAAACTTTCTAATGTCGAAAGAACATGTCATACCATGCTAGGTAACACATCCGTTAAGGTATTATCACGTTTGGTAAAGGTTTGATGTGTTATTTTTGTGTCAAACCAAGTGAAGAATGTGATAAAAACTATTTTACAAGTCACATAGCTAGAGACTTTGGGTTTGTCTGAGTGAATGTACATAATTTTCTCATGGTAATTTCATAAATAATCAATTTATTTGAGATTTCTGTGTTCGTTTAGCATATTATTGGTTTTGTGTAAAATTCCCATGCTGGTAAAATGGCGGCTACTCTCCGTCAGCGTCAACAGACTTCAGTGAGGACAGTGCGGGTGCATCAAATAGAGACAATTTCATGGTTGCACTACTGTTTTGAAGCTGAATGTAATGATTATCAGTTTAATACATGTGTACTAATATTCAGACACATTCTGTTGTTTCTGTCTTTATCAATAAATGTTGCTATGGTGTGAACAGGAAATACAATTGGTTTTTGATTGAAGTAATACAGTGAAGACAAGGTTTAAGGAAATTAGCACATAGTGCTGTCTAAAACAAACTGTAACCTTGTACTAAATGGATTTTGAGTCATTTATGCATTTATCTACTATAGCTTAGGTATTAGCTCAAAAGTATTGTGGAGCTCCTGCACTTTAATATAAACAGTACCGGCACCCAAAATGAGTATTAGCACCTATTTCAGTCCAATTCAAGCACTGAATTAGATAATTGAACAAGAAAAAAGTGAAAATATTTTTAGAGTATAAAGAAAGTGCCAGAACTGTCAAGACAATAACTTTTTGTATCTGTTTCTCTTTATTACTACTGGCCGATTCAGGTATGTCTGAGGCCGGTAACATCAACAGTGAGGACAAAACCCAGCCTGCCTCTCTCCTTCCACACTGAGTCCAAACCTACAGTCACTGGGTCCTGATTGTGACAGTGGAGCCCAGTTTACTGCAGGATCCAGAGATGGCATCAGTGAAGCTGGAAGACTGCAGTCAAACACTGGAGCTGAATGTCAACATTAAAGATGAAGAAGAGGAGGAGAAGATAGGGAAATCTGTTTCTCAGGGTAAGAGCAGGTTCTATCTAATTAAGTTTGTTGGACATAATTTGGAAAGGCACACACCTGTCTATATACAGTGCATTCGGAAAGTATTCAGACCCCTTGACTTTTTCGACATTTTGTTACGTTACAGCCTTGTTGTAGAATTGATTAAATAGTTTTTTTCCCTCATCAATCTACTCACAATACCCCTTAATGACAAAGCAAAACCACTATATGCCTTAAATGCTTATGGATTGAGAACCAGTTGAAGGGTTAAAACAGAGCAGAGACATTTCTTTAGTGCAAACTCTATGCTTTTGATAACTCCCTGCAGCTGGTCTGGGTATGTCAATGACGTGATGGAGATACAACTCCTCGTGATGGCTGTGTGGAGATTGGAGTAACAATGGAACTAGTGTTATCATTTGTTTGTGCTTATGACCTGACACATAGCCACATGCACATAATCTCAAGGGTCCTGATTTCTCAAAGTGGGGCTTCTGTCTCTTATTAGTGGCATGACTCAAAAGATGATATACATACGTACGTTAAAGAACAATCACACTCTGTATTGACTATATTCACTATCCAGGCATCTGGAGGACAAAGTATCAATCATGTTCATTCTGTTTTACCTTTATCATTTCATAACACATTATAAAACATATCAATTAATCCTTAAACATAACCCATTCTCAACCACATACATCTACGCATTTATCATTTACCATCCTCCCTGGCCCTTGAGATTATGTGCATGTGGCCATGTGTCAGGTCATAAGGTCATAAGCACAAACAAATGATAACACTAGTTCCACTAGTTACTCCAATCTCCACACAGCCATCACGAGGAGTTGTATCTCCATCACGTGTCATTGACATTCCCAGACCAGCTGCAGGGAGTTTATGAAAAACACATAAATGTCTCTGCTCTGTATTAACCCTTCAACTGGTTCTCAATCCATAAACATTTTAAGGCATATAGGTGTTTAATTCTACAACATATGTACTTGAAAATCGTCTATAGTATTCAGACCCCTTGACTTTTTCGAAATGTTTTTATTATTATTATTATTTTTTCACCTTTATTTAACCAGGTAAACCAGTTGAGAACAATTTTGTTACGTTACAGCCTTATTGTAAAATGTATTAAATAGTTTTTTTTCCCTCATCAATCTACACACAATACCCCATGATGACAAAGCAAAAAACAACAACAACTGAACAATCACATTTACATAAGTATTCAGACCCTTTACTCAGTACTTTGTTTAAGCACCGTTGGCAGTGATTGCAGCCAAAGTCTTAATGTGTATGACGCTACAAGCTTGGCACACCTGTATTTGGGGAGTTTCTCCCATTCCTCTCTGCAGATCCTCTCAAGCTCTGTCAGGTTGGATGGGGCGCGTCACTGCACAGCTATTTTCAGGTCTCCAGAGATGTTCGATTTAAGTCCCGGCTCTGGCTGGGCCACTCAAGGACATTCAGAGACTTGTCCCGAAGCCACTCCTGCGTTGTCTTGGCTGTGTGCTTAGGGTCGTTGTCCTGTTGGAAGGTGAACCTTCGCCCCGGTCTTGAGGTCCTAAACGCACTGGAGCAGGTTTTCATCAAGGATCTCTCTGTACTTTGCTCCAATCATCTTTCCCTCTATCCTGACTAGGCTCCCAGTCCCTGCCGCTGAACAACATCCCCGCAGCATGATGCTTCCACCACCATGCTTCACCATAAGGATGGTGCCAGGTTTCCTCCAGACGTGATGCTTGGCATTCAGGCCAAGAAGTTCAATCTTGGTTTCATCAGACCAGAGAATCTTGTTTCTCATGGTCCGAGTCCTTTAGGTGCCTTTTGGCAAACTCCAAGAGGGCTGTCATGTGCCTTTTGCTGAGGAGTGGCTTCCGTCTGGCCACTCTACCATAAAGGCCTGATTGGTGGAGTGCTGAAGAGATGGTTGTCCTTCTGGAAGGTTCTCACATTTCCATAGAGGAACTCTGGAGCTCTGTCAGAGTGACCATCATGTTCTTGGTCACCTATATAGACAGTTGTGTGACTTTCCAAATCATCTCCAATCAATTGAATTTACCACAGTTGGACTCCAATTAAGTTTTAGAAACATCTCAAGGATGATCAATGGAAACAGGATCCACCTGAGCTCAATTTCGAGTCTCATAGCAAATGTTGTGAATACTTATGTAAACAAGGTATTTCTGCTGTTTTTATTTTTAATATATTTGCAAAAATGTCTAAGAACCTGTTTTCACTTTGTCATTATGAGGTATTGTGTGTAGATTGATGAGGATTTTTTTTATTTAATCAATTTCAGAATAAGGCTGTAACGTAACAAATTGTGGAAAAAGTAAAGGGTCTGAATACTGTCCTAATGCACTGTACATATCCAAAAGTGGACCTAGAAGTTTGTCCTTAAATATCTATTGGGAGCCCATCTGGACCTTCCGCTTAACCTCCCTTCATATCGAAAATAGCATCAGATATTTCAACACCATCCAATTCCTTTTCCAGATCCAATTTAGTGTCTTCTGAAGTAGAGGGAAAATCAAGACCTGACTAGTTCAGTTCTCAGGAGATTCAGAGTTGTAAAGTGTGTTGTAGTAGGAAGCAAATGTTTGGTTTATTTCTACAGGATCCATTGATAATTGTCCTTGTAAATTATGAATTGCATTAAAGGCTGAATTTTACTTCTTACTGTGCCAGGCCAGCAATTTACCAGGTTTTTCACCTTGATCATAGAAGGACTGTTTCAGCCTTGTTAAGCTGTTTGCAGCCTTTGAGGTGGGAAGTTCTTCATACTGAGCTTTAAGACCAAATCATTCCTTGTTTACTTCTACTGAGTTATCAAAAAAAGCTTCCCTCTCCAATTCTCTCATTTTGCTATCCGTCTCTCATTTTCTGATTTATTAGATTTGAAACTGGTAAAACGTATAATTTGCCCTGAAATATGTGCTTTGAAAGCCTCCCATCTGGTACTCGCTGACGTTTGGTCAGTGTTCAATGTCAAACATCTATATGCACTCCAACGTAATGTAAGACGTCTGGATCCTGTAACCATCTGGGAAGCAAACGCCATCAAGAGGATCCTTTTACTAGTTTTGTATCCCTATAGAATAATGACACAGGGGAATGGTCATTCAAAACAATAGTATCATATCCATTTCCTGCTACATTGGGAAGCAATGAGCAAGAAACTAAAAAGTAGTCTACATGAGAATATGATTTAAATGTTGATGAGTAACATGAATACTCCCTTTTACTCGGGTTCTGAGTCCTCCAAGGTTCACATAGATTTAAGTCCATAATGAAATGCTGTAATTTCTTTCTACTCTGCGAGTGGGAAGTGTCTAAACCAGAGGAGCGATCTAGATGAGGATCAAGAGTGCAATTAAAGTCCCCTGCCATTAGGACTTTACCAGGAATGGAGGCTATCAATAGAAATGCATTCTCAAAGAATTTGGGATTATCATCATTAGGACCATAAACATTAACCAGATTAATATGCTCATTCAAAAGAGTTCCCTGTATCAAAATGTATCTACCAGCTGTATCAGTTATAATAGTATCCACTTGAAACGGAACAGATTAGTGAATTAAAACCATAACACCATGAGAATGAGAGGAGAAACAGGATGCTATTACTTGCCCTTGCCATCTCCTGCATACTTTAAGTAGCTCATCATTCAACACGTGAGTTTCTTGTAGGAACACAATAGATGAATGAAGTTGTTTTAAGCCTAGTAATAACCTGATTTAAGCTTGGATAGTTTACAAACTCCACAGACATTCCACATAGTAAATGTAAGTTTTGCATTTGAAGTCATTTAACCAAAGATGTAAACATGGAATAAGCTATAGCATAAAGGCATATCTAAAATATGTTTAGTAACCACAAGGACCGCAGGAATATTTTGTAGTGAGGAAAATATGTAAAGATCTGTTGGAAGAAACAAACATAAATCTATCCTAACAACACAGGGTATTTTGCTAGTAGCCTATCTAGCAAGATGATATAATAATAATAATAATATGCCATTTAGCAGACGCTTTTATCCAAAGCGACTTACAGTCATACATTATTTTTTTTGTGTATGGGAAATATGTGAAATATCACGTAGTATTTGTTTGAAGAGTAGCAAAGAATAGCTCCACCTGAAACAGTAACGCTAGTTAGTGAAGCCTGAGACTAACGTTAACGTTACAGTATGTCCGTCCAAAATAGTGGTAGATGATACACAACACAGGGTCTGTTGCTAGTAGCTACCAAGTAACAATATGGCCCATACGTATAGCGTTAACGTAGTATACCATGATACGTTTATAAACCAGAAAAAGTATCAAAGATCAGAAATGAACAGCCTACGTGAGAAAAATATATATCATTGAATATGTGCTACGTTACCCAAAGGCCCTTTGCACATGATGTTAGGCTTGCACCTGAGTGTCAATCATTTTAGTCCAAGGATATGATCAAAAGGCCTCCATTCTTAAATGGATGAAGTTTGGAACCACCAATACTTTTTCTAGATCTGGCCGCCCGGACAAACTAAGCAATCGGGGGAGAAGGGCTTTGGTCAGGGAGGTCACCAAGAAGCAGGTGGTCACTGAGTTCCTCTGGTGATGGGAGAACCTTCCAGAAGGACAGCCATCTCTGCAGCACTCAACCAATCAGGCCTTTATGGTAGAGTGGCCAGATGCATGCAACTCCTCATGAAAAGGCACATGATTACCCGCTGGGAGTTTGCCAAAAAACACCTAAAGGACTCTCAGACCGAAAAACAAGATTCTCTGGTCTGATGAAACCAAAATTGAACTCTTTGGCCTGAATGTCAAGCGTCACGTCTGTAGGAATCCTGGCACCATCCCAACGGCGAAGCATGGTGGTGGTTTTTCAGTGGCAGGGACTGGGAGACTAGTCAGGATCTAGGGAAAGATGAACGGAGCAAAGTACAGAGAGAACTGAAAATAGCTGTGCGGCGACACTACCCATCTTACCTGACAAGCTTGAGAGGATCTGCAGAGAAACTCCCCAAATACAGGTATGCCAAGCTTGTAGCGTCATACCCAAGAAGACTTGAGGCTGTAATCACTGCCAAAGGAGCTTCAACAAAGTACTGAGTAAAGTCTGAATACAGTTTTTTTATTATTGTTATTTTTGCAAAAATGGTGTCATAAAACCTAGCGGTCAAACAGGGAAATGGTTCCAATCATTTTTCCTTTTTATTCATTTTAAAAACACTTAAATTAACGGCTGTGTTTCGTGTAGGCTTACCCTGGCGTGACTTTTAGCAATTTTCGGCTCTATTTCCTCTCAGATTATAAAACTCTAATTATCATCAAAGTAGACATCATGCAAAACAACAACACTGCAAGCTCCTGCACGTCATCTCTAGCTGTAACCTTTGATAACAGGTATTGTGTCAATTTAAAACTAATTAACTGTGGTGGCAGGTGCAGTGATGACCGCTGAGAAGGAGCTGAGTGTAGAGGGAAGCAGTGTGGTGAGGGAGGTTATCGTCTAGTGTATAAAGAGGGATACGTCCTCCAGTAGCTCAGAGATGGAACCTGGCGAGAGTGAGGATGAATTACCTGCGGTGAGGAACTCCGAGTTCGGGCCTTGTTCCAAGGATGATAAGGATGATTCTGGCCCAGTGGGAGTGAGATTTGTAGAGAGAATGGATCTTTATGTGATGTCAGGTTAGGTGGAGAAGAGGTTGGGGACTGTTGAATTGTTGAAGGTAACTGAGTGGACTCGTGATGATTTATTGTTTCTCCTCTGTCCAGAGGGAGCGGGCGCTGCGGATTACGTGATTAGAGACAGGAATTGTGACTTGAATTACTCTCCGGAACAGGGTGGCATTGAAAGGAGTGATAACAGGGTTAGGTTTAAGTGTTGAGGATGAGCAGTTGAAATGGAAGATTCCAGGTGTCTGTGACGCCCTCCGTTTTGGTGAGGTGTAGATCTGGTGTAGAGCGTTGGGAAACAGAGAATACATTATTTGTCATGCTGGATTTTGATGCATAGTCTCTGCCAGATAAGATCAAGGTAGGAAGTGTCAGTTATCCCGTGAGCGATTTTGTTCCGTAAATATTACAGTGTTTTAGGGGTGAAGTTTATGGGCCTGTTGCAGCAGTGTGTAGGCGTGAGATGCCTAGATGTGACAAGTGTGCAGGAGGGCATGAGATGAAGAAATTGTGGTATCGGTGGAGAAAGTTCTGTGTGTTAGTTGTGGGGGTGCTAACGGGCTGGAGATCTGAGATGTCAGGTGAGAGAAAGGCAGATTGTGGTCCTCTATAGCTCAACTGTAGCTCAATTGGTAGAGCATGGCACTTGTAACGGGTAGTGGGTTCGATCCCCGTGACCACCCATACGTAAAAATTTATGCGCACATGACTGTAAGTCGCTTTGGATAAAAGCGTCTTCTAAATGGCATATTATTATTATTAGATTGGGGCGGCAGGTAGCTTAGTGGTTAAGAGCGTTGTACCAGTAACCGAAAGGTCGCTGGTTCTAATCCCCGAGCCGACTAGGTGAAAAATCTGTCGATGTGCCCTTGAGCAAGGCACTGAACCCTAATTGCTCCTGTAAGTCGCTCTGGATAAGAGCGTCTGCTAAATGACCAATTTATTTTATTTATTTTTATTTATAGGTTGCCAGGGTTACAGTAGTACAGAAAGTGTTGTAGCAGAAGCAGTGAAGAGAGTGGTAGAGGAAGATGGGTACATGGTGAGGATTCCTGTGAGTAGGCAGAGACCAAGAGAGAGTGATGGGAAGAATATGTGCTTCAGTAAGGTGGGCTTTTTTAGCATTTATAGCAATGGTTTTCAATTGTACTGCAGAAATGGATCAAAAAGTCCCAGAAAATAGAGGCTGTGGTGGCAGCGGCAGAGAAGTACTTGGGATTGCGAGGATTTGCTGCAGAACAGCTGCAGGGGGTGTTGAGTGGTAGTGGTCTAGCGTAGGACTAGATGGTGTTAAATAGTGGAATGGGGTGGTGGGTTTTTGTCGTGGAAAATTGCCACGAAGGGATTCAAAGTCAAATGAGTCCCTTGTTGGAGAGGTTCCAACAAACTTAAAAGCACCATAGAACACGTCGGTTGGGAGCTCTGCCGGGGCAGTCCCGTTAGTTGTCCTATATACTGCTTACACAGACAAGTTATATTTGCATGATTTTAGCTTTATTAATAATTAATTAATCGTTAACATTTGGTTCCTGCATGTGACCGACCAATACCTCACAAGGCTTCTTCTCTCCAAGCTGAGTCCTTGAAACTGAGATATCCCTTTTGGATCCCAGAACAATGTTCTGGGCGTACTGCCAATTGGGCTGAGAAGATCAGTCACCTGCACGAACCAAGAACATTTACCCTCACATTTTTTTAGAGCAGGTTAATACTGCAATTTTGTATTAATTACCGTATCAATGAATTTAATGTATATAGGCTGTGAATGGCCTCACACACCAGTACAGTAGGTGGCGGTGTATGCACCTAAAAGTTGAATGCGCTCCGCCAACCAAATCCCGAAGAAGAAGGATGGAGAATGTGAAAAAGGAGAAGCGTTCGTCTTTATTATTGATGTTTGATGAAGAGTATCTACCACCCTATGTAAAGCTGGGATATATAATATACCCCATAAGAGAGTTTGTGTAAAACCTGATGCAATGCAAGAAATGTAAAAAGTTTGGCCACATGTCAAGTGTTTGCAGATGGAAGGAATATGTTATTGAAGAGCATGTGAATGTAAAATGTTGTAACTGTGGTGGGGGTCATATTCCTGAATTCCCGGAGTGCCCTGTTAGGGTGAAAGAGTTTGAGGTGTCAAGGATCAGGGCTGTACAGCAAATCTCCTATGTGGAGGCGGTGAAGAGAGTTATAGTAGCAAGAGGCCACAGTTCTGAAGAAGATATGGCGGTGGATGCACTGCAACCAATTGCAAAGGTTGTACGTCAATCAAGTGACCTGGATACACTTATTTTGAAGGTGGATTTTTTAGTATTTATAGCCACAGTTATTAATTTTACTGCACAATAAGTCCAAGAAGCTGGACATCATTATATCTGTAGCTGAGAAGTTTTTGGGCCTCCAAGACTTCACGGCAGAAGCCCTGCAAGTACCAGAATGGATAAAAACAAACAACCTTTATAACAAAGCATTGCATGCATTATCATGGCTTTCGCGTACGGCCATAGAGCAGTGGTGTGGAGCCGCTTGCAGAAGTTACACACATGGAGTACATTTTTTGTAGCCTAGAGTCCGGGAAAAATGTGTTCTTTTTATAAATGGATTTCATGCAATTCTACATCATTTTAGATGACGACACTTTTGCAGAATCTTTTTGAATACCTCACAAATGACCAAAATGACAGGCTACTTTGACACTGAGAATCTGAGATCAATAAAAACGACCTTGTCTTGAATCCATCAATAGCCGAGGCCCCTAAGTGTGCAGAGAAACACATTGTACAATATGAGGAGGAAGATATAGTCCTAAAGAAGCTTTCCAGTTTCACTGACTCACCCAATGATGTGCAGCTCACTCACTGGCCAAAAGCTTACCTCTCTCTTGCTTTACTTTTTTAAACAATGCTGTTCACTCAAAAGGCCTATTTGGAAGTTGTTAACTTGGTAACATACAGACATTAGTATTTTATTTTCAGCAAGATCCATTTGCTTTACAACCTGTGTTTTCCAGCGATTGTATTAGAAATATTTGCGAAAGGCCTGTTTTGGCTGCATGCTGTTAACTGACAGATTTGCCACACGTTAGGCGTGCCTTGTGATTTGGCTACACACAATCCACAGCTAGGCTATTTTTAAAATTATTTATGGATCCTCTGTGGCGAAATTCTAGGCTTCCTCGTGGTGTAGTATTGGGAATTATTTAATTTCTTTCTGAACAGACTGCAGAGTGCTGCAGCACCTCCAGCACACTTCCCACAGCTATTATTCTATTAGGAGATAAATGATGAAGTGCAATGCTGGAGAGAAGAGAGTTGCCGGCTTATGTCTATAACAACACAGAGAGGGAGAGAGATCATAGAAAGTGAATGTCATTTTATTTCTGTGAGAGATACAGGCGTAAATCCATTTCTTTTAGATTTCCGAGTTAGTTTTTTGCATTTTTGGTTTTGTGTAAAATTAACAAGCTGGTAAAATGTTGCAGCCCACTCGGTCAGCGTCAACGGATTTCAGTGCAGTGCAGAGAGACAATTTCACGGTTGCACTACTGTTTTGAAGCTGAATGTAATGATTATACGTTTTCTACATGTGTACTAATATTCAGACACATTTAGTTGTTTCTGTATTTATCGATAAATGTTACTATGGTGTGAATGGAAAATACAATTGGTTTTTGATTGAAGTAATACATTGAAGACAAGGTTATTCAGGAAAATAGTACACAGTGCTTCCTAAAACAAACAGTGACCTTGTACTAAATGGCTTTTGTCATTTATGCATTTACAGTACCAGTCAAAAGTTTGGACACACCTACTCATTCAAGGGTTTTTCTTAATTTTTACCATTTCCTACATTGTAGAATAATAGTGAAGACATTTAAACTATGAAATAACACATGGAATCATGTAGTAACCCAAAAAGTGTAAACAAATCAAATATATTTTAGATTCTTCAAAGTAGCCACCCTTTTCCTTGATGACAGCTTTGTAGAATGTTTGTAATCTACAATGTAGAAAATAGTAAAAATAAAGAAAACCGTGGAATGAGTAGTTGTTCTAAAACTTTTGACTGGTACTGTATGTGAATTTGGGAATATCTACTATAGGTTAAGTACCGGCACCTCAAATATCTAGTGCTTGAGCTCCTGTTCCTCTTATAGAATGTTAGCTCAACAGTATTGTGGAGCTCCTGCACCTAAATATAAACAGTACCGGCACCTATTTCAGTCCAAGTCCAGCACTGAATTAGATGATTTAACAAGAAGAAATATAATATATTTTTAGAGAATAAAGAAAGTGCCAGAACTGTGAAGACAATAACTTTTTGTGTCTGTTTCTCATTGTTACTACAGGACGACTAGAATTAAATCTGAGGCCGGTAACATCAATAGTGAGGACAAACCCAACCTGCCTCTCTCCTTCCACACTGAGTCCAAACCTACAGTCACTGGGTCCTGATTGTGACAGTGGAGCCCAGTTTGTACTGCAGGATCCAGAGATGGCATCAGTGAAGCTGGAAGACTGCAGTCAAACACTGGAGCTGAATGTCAACATTAAAGATGAAGAAGAGGAGGAGAAGATGGGGGAATCTGTTTCTCAGGGTAAGAGCAGGTTCTATCTAACTAAGTTTGTTGGACATGATTTGGAAAGGCACACACCTGTCTATATACAGTGCATTCGGAAAGTATTCAGACCCCTGGACTTTTTCCACATTTTGTCACGTTACAGCCTTAATGTAAAATTGATTTAAGTTGTTTTTTTCCTCAATCTACTCACATTACCCCATAATGACAAAGCAAAACAGGTTTTAATCAATTGTTGCAAAAAACAACTGAACGATCACATTTACAAAATGTCTTTCTACTCTGCGAGTGAGAAGTGTCTAAACCAGAGGAGCAATCTAGATGAGGATCAAGAGTGCAATTAAAGTCCCCTGCCATTAGGACCTTACCAGGAATGGAGGCTATCAATAGAAATACATTCTCAAAGAATTTGGGATTATCATCATTAGGACCATAAAAATTAACCAGATTAATATGCTCATTCAAAAGAGTTCCCTGTATCAAAATGTATCTACCAGCTGTATCAGTTATAATAGTATCCATTTGAAACGGAACAGATTAGTGAATTAAAACCATAACACCATGAGAATGAGAGGAGAAACAGGATGCTACTACTTGCCCTTGTCATCTCCTGCATACTTTAAGTAGCTCATCCTTCAACAAGTGAGTTTCTTGTAGGAACACAATAGATGAAGTTGTTTAAGCCTAGTAATAACCTGTTTTAAGCTTGGATAGTTTACAAACTCCACAGACAATCCACAAAGTAAATTTAAGTTTTGCATTTGAGGGCATTTAACCAAAGATGTAAACATGGAATAAGCTATAGCATAAAGGCATATCTAAAATATGTTTAGGAACCACAAGGACCGCATTAATATTTTGTAGTGAGGAAAATATGTAAAGAGCTGTTGAAACAAACCATAAATATTTCCTAACAGTAAAACACTGAACCCCATTCCAATGTCTCCCTAACCGAGACACCCAACGCTTCCTCTCCCACCTCCCCCTAATCGTAGAGTGTAGCCTGGTGGACGACTGATCCATTAAAGAGAGCAGTCTAACCTAAGTGACGCTAAACAAAACAAAAGGCCTATCTAGCAAGATGATATGTGAAATATCACGTAGTATTTGTTTGAAAAATAGCAAAGAATAGCTCCACCTAAAACAGTAACGCTAGTTAGTGAAGCCTGAGACTAACGTTAACGTTACAGTATGGACCGTCCAAAATAGTGGTAGATGATCCACAATACAGGGTCTGTTGCTAGTAGCTACCAAGTAACAATATGGCCCATACGTATAGCGTTAACGTAGTATACCATGATACGTTTATAAACCAGAAAAAGTATCAAAGATCAGAAATGAACAGCCTACGTGAGAAAAAGAGATATCAGTGAATATGTGCAATGTTACCCAAAGGCCCTTTGCACATGATGTTAGGCTTGCACCTGAGTGTCAATCATTTTAGTCCAAGGATATGATCAAAAGGCCTCCATTCTTAAATGGAAGAAGTTTGGAACCACCAATACTTTTTCTAGAGCTGGCTGCCCGGACAAACTAAGCAATCGGGAGAGAAGGGCCTTGGTCAGGGAGGTCACCAAGAAGCCTGTGGTCACTGAGTTCCTCTGGTGATGGGAGAAACTTCCAGAAGGACAACCATCTCTGCAGCACTCCACCAATCAGGCCTTTATGGTAGAGTGGCTTGACGGAAGCCACTCCTCATGAAAAGGCCCGCTGGGAGTTTGCCAAAAGACACCTAAAGGACTCTCAGACCATGAGAAACAAGATTCTCTGGTCTGATGAAACCAAGATTGAACTCTTTGGCCTGAATGCCAAGCGTCATGTCTGGAGGAATCCTGGCACCATCCCACAGTGAAGCATGGTGGTGGCAGCATCATGCTGTGGGGATGGTTTTCAGTGGCAGGGACTGGGAGACTAGTCAGGATCGAGGGAAAGATGAACGGAGCAAAGTACAGAGAGACCTGAATATAGCTGTGTGGCGACACTCCCCATCTAACCTGACTGAGAGCTTGAGAGGATCTGCAGAGAAACTCCCCAAATACAGGTATGCCAAGCTTGTAGCGCCATACCCAAGAAGATTTGAGGCTGTAATCACTGCCAAAGGTGCTTCAACAAAGTACTGAGTAAAGTCTGAATACAGTTTTTTTATTTTTTATTATTATTTTCGCAGAAATTGTGTCATAAAACGTAGTGGTCAAACAGGGAAATGCTTCCAATCATTTTTCCTTTTTATTCAATTTAGAAACACTTAAAATAAGGGCTGTGTTTCGTGTAGGCTTACCCTGGGGTGACATATTCGTCTCTATTTCCTCTCAGATTATGAAACGCTAATTATCATCGAAGTAGACATCATGCAAAACAACAAATCACTGCAATCTCCTGCACGTCATCTCTAGCTGACACCTTTGCTAACAGGTATTGTGTCAATTTAAAACTTGCACAAGACAGTTCATAGAATTAACCATTTAAATAAATGTAGCCTATTTATTCATTACTAAATTTAGCTAACATTATATAGTTAACCCAGAGATCCTTACATTTTTGACTCGATTCTGCAATTTTGTCCAGATCATCATGGCATTTGTAGTTCTTTATGATAGCCACATTAGCAGCTAATTACCATTTCATTTTTGTAGGGGTAAATACAGGCCAATATATTGATACTACATGAAGCTAGTGGGGTGTGGATGAGCTGAGACATGTGGTAAGATGGCGGACAAGAAAAAAAGTGGAATGGGGGATGCACAAACCTTCTGGAAGATCTGATGAAGGAGAAGCTGGTGGAAAAGGAAAAAGGAGAAAAGTGGAATATGTTTTGAGTGAATATGGAATGGAACACAGAACTTTTAGAAGAGCTACAGGAGGAAAGTGAACGTGACGAGAGTGAGGATGAAATAACTGTGTTGGCAGGTGCAGTGATGAACGCCGAGAAGGAGCTGAGTGTAGAGGGAAGCAGTGTGGTGAGGGAGGTTATCGTCTAGTGTATAAAGAGGGATACGTCCTCCAGTAGCTCAGCGATGGAACCTGGTGAGAGTGAGGATGAATTACCTGCGGTGAGGAACTCCGAGTTCGGGCCTCGTTCTGAGGATGATAAGGATGATTCTGGCCCAGTGGGAGTGAGATTTGTAGAGAGAATGGATCCATATGTGGTGTCAGGTTAGGTGGAGAAGAGGTTGGGGACTGTTGAGTTGGTGAAGGTAACTGAGTGGACTCGTGAACATTTATTGTTTCTCCTCTGTCCAGAGGGAGCGGGCGCTGCGGATTACGTGATTAGAGACAGGAATTGTGACTTGAATTGCTCTCCGGAACAGGGTGGCATTGATAGGAGTGATAGCGGGGTTAGGTTTAAGTGTTGAGGATGAGCAGTTGAAATGGAAGATTCCAGGTGTCTGTGACACCCTCCGTTTGGTGAGACGTAGATCCGGTGTAGAGCGTGGGGAAACAGAGAATACATTATCTGTCATGCTGGGTTTTGATGCATAGTCTCTGCCAGATACGATCAAAATAGGAAGTGTCAGTTATCCCGTGAGGGATTTTTGTTCCATAAATACTACAGTGTTTTAGGGGTGAAGTTTATGGGCCTGTTGCAGCAGTGTGTAGGCGTGAGATGCCTAGATGTGACAAGTGTGCAGGAGGGCATGAGATGAAGAAATGTGTGGTATCGGTGGAGAAAGTTCTGTGTGTTAGTTATGGGGGTGCTAACGGGCTGGGGATCTGAGGTGTCAGGTGAGAGAAGGACAGATTGAGGTTGCCATGGTTACAGTAATACAGAAAGTGTTGTATGCAGAAGCAGTGAAGAGAGTGGTAGAGGAAGATGGGTACAGGGTGATGGATCTTGAGAGGATTCCTGTGAGTAGGCAGAGACCAAGAGAGAGTGATGGGAAGAATATTTCTTCAGTAAGGTGGGCATTTTAGCATTTATAGCAATGGTTGTCAATTGTACTGCAGAAATGGATCAAAAGTACCAGAAAATAGAGGCTGTGGTGGCAGCGTCAGAGTAGTACTTGGGATTGCGAGGATTTACAGCAGAACAGCTGCAGGGGGTGTTGAGTGGTAGTGGTCTGGCGTAGGACTAGATGGTGTTAAATAGTGGAATGGGGTGGTTGGTTTTTGTAGTGGAAAATCGCCACGAAGGGACTCAAAGTCAAATGAGTCCCTTGTTGGAGAGGTTCCAACAAACGTAAAAGCACCATAGTACACGTCGGTCGGGAGCTCTGCCGGGGCAGTCCCGTTAGTTGTCCTATATACTGCTTACACAGACAAGTTATATTTGCATGATTTTAGCTTTATTAATAATTGATTAATCGTTAACATTTGGTTCCTGCATGTGACCGACCAATACCTCACAAGGCTTCTTCTCTCCAAGCTGAGACCTTGAAACTGAGATATCCCTTTTGGATCCCAGAACAATGTTCTGGGCGTACTGCCAATTGGTCTGAGGAGGTCAGTCATCTGCACGAACCAAGAACATTTACCCTCACATTTTATAGAGCGGGCTAATACTTGGCAGGGACATTTTGTATTAATTACTGTATCAATGAATTTAATGTATGTAGGCTGTGAATGGCCTCACACACCAGTACAGTAGGTGGCGGTGTATGCACATAAAAGTTGAATGCACTCCACCAACCAAATCCTGAAGAAGAAGGATGCAAATGCACTTAACTTTATTATTGATTTTTGATGAAGAGTATCTACCACCCTATGTAAAGCTGGGATATATAATATACCCCATAAGAGAGTTTGTGTAAAACCTGATGCAATGCAAGAAATGTAAAAAGTTTGGCCACATGTTTGCAGATGGAAGGAATATGTTATTGAAGAGCATGTGAATGTAAAATGTAACTGGTCATATTCCTGAATTCCCAGAATGCCCTGTTAGGGTGAAAGAGGTTGAGGTCTCAAGGATCAGGGCTGTACAGCAAATCTCCTATGTGGAGGCGGTGAAGAGAGTTATAGTAGCAAGAGGCCACATTTCTGAGGAAGATATGGCGGTGGATGCACTGCAACCAGTTGCAAATGTTGTACGTCAATCAAGCGATCTGGATACTCTTATTTTGAAGGTGGATTTTTTAGTATTTACAGCCACAGTTATTAATTGTACTGCACAAGAAGTCCAAGATGCTGGACATCATTATATCTGTAGCTGAGAAGTTTTTGGGCCTCCAAGACTTCACGGCAGAAGCCCTGCAAGGTCTACTGTAGCCAGAGAATGTTCCACCCTCACAGGATCCTTCTGAGCCTGTGTAGGGACCTGATTAGAACAGAAAAGCAGGCTGATTTAATTTAAATGTTGTTATTGATAGTTTATGATTTTTTAGAAATACTGTTTACACTGAACCGAGTGGCTCTCTTAAGCATGGGGACACGTCTGGCACTGCAGGATTTGAGTCCCTGGCGGCGTAGTGTGTTACTGATGATAGGCTTTGTTACTTTGGTCCCAGTTCTCTGCAGGTCATTCACTAGGTCCCCCCGTGTGGTTCTGGAATTTTTGCTCACCGTTCTTGTGATCATTTTGACCCCACGTGGTGAGATCTTGCGCGGAGCCCCAGATCGAGGGAGATTATCAGTGGTCTTGTATGTCTTCCATTTCCTAATAATTGCTCCCACAGTTGACTTCTTCAAACCAAACTGCTTACCTATTGCAGATTCAGTCTTCCCAGCCTATTGCAGGTCCACAGTTTTGTTTCTGGTGTCCTTTGACAGCTCTTTGGTCTTGGCCATAGTGGAGTTTGGAGTGTGACTGTTTGAGGTTGTGGACAGGTGTCTTTTATACTGATAACAAGTTCAAACAGGTGCCATTAATACAGGTAACGAGTGGAGGACAGAGGAGCCTCTTAAAGAAGAAGTTACAGGTCTGTGAGAGCCAGAAATCTTGCTTGTTTGTAGGTGACCAAATACTTATTTTCCACCATAATTTGCAAATCAATTCATAAAAAATCCTACAATGTGATTTTCTGGAGAAAAAAATGCTCAATTTGTCTGTCATAGTTGACGTGTACCTATGATGAAAATTACAGGCCTCTCATCTTTTTAAGTGGGAGAACTTGCACAATTGGTGGCTGACAATACTTTTTTCCCCACTGTATGGCATGGTATAAGCTACAGATAACTAATACAATTGCATTTTATCGATTGCAGTTTGAATGCACAGAGATGCCATGACAAGATCCTGAGGGCCATTAAATACTTATTTCCCTCATTAAAATGCAAATCAATTTATAACAATTTTGATATGCGTTTTTCTGGATTTCTTTGTTGTTATTCTGTCTCTCACTGTTCAAATAAACCTACCATTAAAATTATAGACTGATCATGTCTTTGTCAGTGGGCAAACGTACAAAATCAGCAGGGGATCAAATACTTTTTTCCCTCACTGTACATGGTTTGACACCAGTATTGCCAGCATTTGTTTTATTCACTGGGCTTTCTAGAGTGATCAGATAGTAGACTAAAGAAGTGAAGTAGACAAACTGCCAATGTTTTAAAGTTCTAAGAAATGAGTCTGTGTAGTTATTAACCCTTGTGATAGTGAGTGGAGGATGATATGGCTTCTACATTTGCATTGCTTGCTCTTTGGGGTTTTAGGCTGGGTTTCTATAAAGCACTTTGTGACAACTTCTGATGTAAGAAGGGCTTCATGAAATACATTTGATTGACATGTATATCACACCAACTGACTGGTTCTTCTGTTGTTGTTCACACAGGAGACCATGTTAAGACATTCTCTACATCCAGAGAGCAACAGCAGGAAGATCACAGAGCTAAGAGGTCTCACCACTGCCCACATTGTGAGGCGAGTTTCTCAATTCTATCAAAGTTAAAAATACACCTACAAATACACACGGGAGAGAATCTGAATTCCTGTACTGACTGTGGGAAGAATTTCACAATATCAAAGGCTCTGACAGTTCATCAGAGAGTGCACATAGGAGAGAAGCCTTACTCCTGCTCTGACTGTGGGTTAAGTTTCTCTCGTCTTGGCAACTTAAAAAACCATGAACGTATACACACAGGAGAGAAGCCTTACTCCTGCTCTGACTGTGGGTTAAGTTTCTCTCGACTGGGCAGCTTAAAACAACATGAACGTATACACACAGGAGAGAAGCCTTACTCCTGCTCTGACTGTGGGGCAAGTTTTTCTCAACTGGGCAGCTTAAAACAACATGAATGTATACACACAGGAGGAGAGAAGCCTTACTCCTGCTCTGACTGTGGGTTAAGTTTCTCTCGTCTTGGCAACTTAAAAAACCATGAACGTATACACACAGGAGAGAAGCCTTACTCCTGCTCTGACTGTGGGTTAAGTTTCTCTCGACTGGGCAGCTTAAAACAACATGAACGTATACACACAGGAGAGAAGCCTTACTCCTGCTCTGACTGTGGGGCAAGTTTCTCTCAACTGGGCAGCTTAAAACAACATGAACGTATACACACAGGAGAGAAGCCTTACTCCTGCTCTGACTGTGGGAAGAATTTCTCTCATCTGGGCCACTTAAAAAGACATGAACGTATACATACAGGAGAGAAGCCTTACTCCTGCTCTGACTGTGGGAAGAGTTTCTCTCAACTGGGCCCCTTAAAATTACATGAACGTATACACACAGGAGAGAAGCCTTACTCCTGCTCTGACTGTGGGAAGAGTTTCTCTCATCTTGGCAGCTTAAAAAAACATGAACGTATACACACAGGAGAGAAGCCTTACTCCTGCTCTGACTGTGGGAAGAGTTTCTCTCAACTGGACCACTTAAAACGACATGAACGTATACACACAGGAGAGAAGCTGACTGTGAGATGAGATTCTACATATCTGACAATTTAAAAAGACACCAACGTATACATAAGAAGTGGTAGTGGATTGGATACACTCTATTGTAATCCTATTGTTTCTCACTGTGAGAGAACTCTGCAGAGGTACGGGAAAGTTGTAGAATGTTAGAATCTCTTAACTGATCAGTGTGCACCTTGTCAGTTTTGCAGTGCTTAGATTGCTCCTACTGTAAAGATAATGAGAGGTCTAGGATATTGAGGAAACCACGAGTACATGCATCCATGCCGTGTGTCAGCATTGCAGGATGGTGGTGGTGGTGTGGGGTGTGTTTTCATTGCAGACATTGGGCCCCTTGATAAAATTGGAGCAACATTTGAATGCCACAGGATATCTAAAAATCATTGCCAATCAGGTGCATCCCTTCATGTGAAAAGTTATCCATCTGCAAATATATTTTTTCAGCAGGATTATGCCCCATGCCACAAGGCTTGTCCAGGAATGGTTCCACAAACATGACAGTGAATTCGGGTTACTGCAGTGGCCTGCCGAGGCACCAGATCTCAATCCAATTGTGCATCTGTTGTAGGAGATGGAACGAGCTATTCTGAGTAGAAATCCACTGCCAGACAACTTGACACAACTGTAGGAAGCATTGCAGTCAACATGGGCCAGCATCCCAGTGGAACGCTTTTCGACACCTTGTAGAGGCCATGCCCTGACAAATTGAGGCTGTTCTGATGACAAAGACTATCAGCTGTTTAGAAATGACAGGTCCAGAGAGGGGATGCGAGGAGGGGGTGTGGCTATGTATGTGAATCACAGTATGCAGGCAAAGAGAAGAATAACTGACCTAGAGAAAGAAGAGTTTGAGTGTCTTCAGCTCCGTTCTAAACAACACCCCAGCTCAGTTTCATCTCTGGTAGTGGAGTGCTCTAACATCCACCATGGGCACATGACAAAACACTGCAGCAGAACACTGTGGATTATCTCATAATCACTGTCCATGTGATCAGGATGTCCTCTCCCCAAATGGGTCTCATCCTGTGTGGAGACTTTAATCACATGCCCATCAAGATGCTGACAAACTCCCATCCAGACATGAAACAAGTGGCCAAAGACAAGACCACAGAGGGGACTCCATCCTAGATCTGATCAACACAAACCACTGTCCTTGCCCCTCTCGGATCCAGTGATCACAAATGTCTGCTGTTCTCTCCAAACACAACATCAGGAGGGAGAAGAGAGGTGCAGCGGAAAAAAGGACATCTGGTAACCCAGAACAGAAAGGAGACCTTTGCACAATGTATGGCCAGTACTGACTGTTCTTCCATATGAGGTGGAGAGCATCGATGCAAAGGTGGAGACGTTCAACTCCTGCATTCAAACTGCACTTGATGTATACATGCCAATAAGAAAACAACACTGGACAAGCCCTGAATGACTGAAAGAATAAAGGCTGCTATCAGGAAAATACAGAATATTTTCAACCGATGGGGGGAAACAATGACAGGGAGAAAATACAGAAACACAGTGCAAATGATTATCAAGGAAGCAAAGACAATCTTCTACAAAACTGAAATCCAGGACCTAAAGAAGAAAAACCCTAAGGAATGGTGGGACTTCATTAACAAAGGACTGGGACCAAAGAAAACATCAGGAGGGAGAATACTGGTCGAGGGAATTGAAGACGACAACGTGGCTGATGTTTTGAATGGCTTCTTTGCTGAGGCATGGACAAGCACCACACCTCTTGCCATCTTACCCCTGCCCATGTCTACAAAGCAGGTTGAGCTGTGCAGCATTGGCCAGTTAAAGCAAGCTCTGAACAGACTCAGAGCACGTAAAGCATGTGGGCCTGATGGCATTCCAGTGGTAACAACAACCAAGTATCTTGATTTTAATCTAACCTTAGTGGTGACATGTGGAGCAGCCAGTGAGAAAGGCCTCGAAACGACTTTTTGACTGTTCTGGAATACGGTGGAGTGCTGTTAGTTGGATGCAGTAAAAAGCAGCAGGCCCAACTAGACAGGGTGCAGAGGAGGGCCTTGAGGATCATCTCCAGAGGTGGAGCAGTCCAACCACAGCTCCCATCACTGCAGAGCAGGCGAGAACAGGCTGCAGTGCACCTGGTGAAGGACATGCACACTCTTGACCATCCACTGAATGACCTGCTCCCTCCAAGAAGAGGTAACTGCACCACCAGGCTCCTGAGAAACAGCCACAAACTGTCCTGTCTAACTGCCCGTACAAACCGCCGCGAAACGCCACTCTACCCACTGCTTTTTTTAAATAACATTTTAATATTTCAATTTCCATCATGAAAAATGTCCTGTAATGTTTAATAAATAAATAAATTGGTCATTTAGCAGACGCTCTTATCCAGAGCGACTTACAGGAGCAATTAGGGTTAAGTGCCTTCCTCAAGTGCACGTCGACAGATTTTTCACCTAATCGGCTCGGGGATTAGAACCAGCGACCTTTCGGTTACTGGCACAACGCTCTTAACCACTCAGCTACCTGCCGCCCAAGTGTTCTGTATTCTACTTATGTCACGTATTGTGTTGTATATTTAACAGGTAGCCTAGCGGTTAAGAGTGTTGGGCCAGTAACTGAAAGGTCGCTGGTTTGAATCCCGAGCAAACTAGGTCAAAAAATCTGTCATTGTGGCCTTGAGCAAGGCAATTAACCCCAATTGGTCCTATAAGTCGCTCTGGATAAGAGCATCTGCTAAATTACAAATATGTAATAAAAAATCATGTTTGTACATGAATTTGTGCTGGGCAACCTCTTCTTCTCTTGTGCATAAATATAACAAAGTGTTTAAAGTGAAATAGTTAGTGTCTATACAGTGCATTCTGAAAGTATTCAGACCCCTTGACTTTTTCAACAAAAAAATAAGTTACAGCCCTATTGTAAAAATGATTTTTTTTTTTACAAACAACAAAAGCAACAAAAATCCCTCATCAATCTACACACAATACCCCATAATGACAAAGTGGAAACAGGTTTAGACATTTTTGCAAAACCTTATTTACATTAGTATTCCAGACCCTTTGCTATGAATCTCAAAATTTATAATCCTGTTTCCATTGACATTCCTTGAGATGTTTCTACAACTTGATTGGAGTCCACCTGAGAAATTCAATTGATTGGGCATGGTTTGTCTGTCGATATAACATCCCACAGTTGACATTGCATGTCAGAGCAAAAACCAAGCCATGAGGTTGAAGGAATTGTCCGTAGAGCTCCGAGACAGGATTGTGATGAGGCACAGATCTGGGGAAGGGTACCAAAAAATGTCTGCTGCATTGAAGGTCCCCAAGAACACTGTGGTCTCCTCCATTCTTAAATGGAAGAAGTTTGGAATCACCTAGATTTTTCCTAGAGCTGTCCGCCCGGCCAACTGCGCAATCGGAGGAGAAGGGCCTTTGTCAGGGAGGTGACCGAGAACCCGATGATCACTTTGACAGAGCTCCAGAGTTCAGCCCGCTTGAAGTTTGCCAACAGGCACCTAAAGGACTCTGACTATGAGAAACAAGATTCTCTGGTCTGTTGTTACCAAGATTGAACTCTTTGGCCTGAATACCAAGCGTCACTTCTGGAGGAAACCTGGCACCATGCCTACGGTGAAGCATGGTCATGGCAGTATCATGCTGTGCGGATGTTTTTCAGGGGCAGGGACTGGGAGACTAGTCAGGATCGAGGGAATAATGAAGGGAGCAAAGTACAGAGAGATCCTTGATGAAAACCTGCTCCAGAGCGCTCAGGACTTCAGACTGGGGCGAAGGTTCACCTGGCCCAGCCAGAGCCCAGACTTGAACCCGATTGAACATCTCCGGAGAGACCAGAAAATAGCTGTGCAGCAACGCTCCCCATCCAACCTGATAGAGTTTGAGAGGATCTGCAGAGAAGAATGAATGAAACTCCCCAAATACAGGTGTGCAAATACAGGTGTGCCAAGCTTGTAGCATCATACCCAAGAAGACTGCTGTAATCGCTGCCAAAGGTTCTTCAAGAAAGTACTGAGTAAAGGGTCTGAATACTTAGATATTTCCATTTTTTTATTAATAAATTAGGAAAAATGTCTAAAAACCTGTGTTTTGCTTTGACATTATGGGGTATTGTGTGTAGATTGATGAAGGGGGAAAATGATTTAACCAATTTTAGAATATGGCTGTAACGTAATAAAATGTGGAAAAAGTTAAGGGGTCTGAATACTTTCAGATTGCACTGTATATAGCCAAGCTATCATTGACTAGGTATTGGCACCCCATGTATATAGCCAAGCTACAATTGACTAGGTATTGGCACCCCATGTATATAGCCAAGCTACAATTGACTAGGTATTGGCACCCCATGTATATAGCCAAGCTACCATTGCTCATCGTGTATTAATTCCTTGTGCTACAATCTTTTTCCTATTATTATAATTGTTGTATTGTGTTCTCCATTGTTGGTCAACATTTCACTGTTAGTCTACACCTGTTGTTTACCAAGCATGTGACAATTAAATTGAAATGACTACGTATTTAGTTAATTGTCTTCTGAAAAAATATATAAACTTGACATGTAAAGTGTTGGTCCCATGTTTCATGAGCTGAAATAAAAGATCCCGGATATTTTCCATACGCACAAAAAGCTTATTTCTCTCAAATTTGGTGCACAAATTTGTTTCCATTTCTGTTAGTGAGCATTTCTCCTTTGCCAAGATAATCAATACACCTGCGAGTTGTGGCATATCAAGAAGCTGATTAAACAGCATGATCATTACACAGGTGCACCTTGTGCTGGGTACAATAAAAGGCCACTCTGAAATGTGCAGTTTTGTCACACAACACAATGCCACAGATGTCTACATTTTGAGGGAGTGCACAATTGGCATGCTGACTGCAGGAATGTTCGCAAGAGCTGTTGCCAGAGAATTGAATGTACATTTCTCTACCGAGAATTTGGCAGAACGTCCGACTGGCTTCACAGCCACAGACCACGTGTAACCGTGCAAGCCCAGGACCTCCACATCTGGCATCTTAACCTGCAGGATCATCTGAGACCAGCCACCCGGACAGCTGATGAAACTGAGGAGTATTTCTATCTGTAATAAAGCCCTTTAGTGGGGAAAAATCATTCTTATTGGCTGATGGGTGGGCCCCTGTCATGTGAAATCCATAGATTAGGGCCTAATGAATGTATTTCAATTGACTGATTTCCTTATATGAACTGTACCCTTGTAAAATTGTTGAATGTTGTGTTTATATTTGTGTTCAGTTAAAATCTTACAAAAAAACGGATTATGAATATGTTTGGAAAACTGCATTGATCTGCCAATGAAAAATAACATTAGTATATGAATGTGTACTGGTCAACCTCTCCTTCTCTTTTGTATTCAATTCTTCCATATTAGATCTGACTGTATGAATGGTTCTTATGTTTTTTTTTTGGTAAAAACTCAACTCGTCGTGTTTGGAGTACAAAGAATGCTGAGTTGCATCCAAAGAACACCATACCTACTGTGAAGCATGGGGGTGGAAACATCATGCTTTGGGGCTGTTTTTCTGCAAAGGGACCAGGACGACTGATCCGTGTAAAGGAAAGAATGAATGGGGCCATATATCGTGAGATTTTGAGTGAAAACCTCCTTCCATCAGCAAGGGCATTGAAGATGAAACGTGGCTGGGTTGGGCAGCATGGCAATGATCCCAAAGACACCGCCCGGGCAACGAAGGAGTGGCTTCGTAAGAAGCATTTCAAGGTCCTGGAGTGGCCTAGCCAGTCTCCAGATCTCAACCCCATAGAAAATCTTTGGAGGGAGTTGAAAGTCATGTGTTGCCCAGCGACAGCCCCAAAACATCACTGCTCTAGAGGAGATCTGCATGGAGGAATGGGCCAAAATACCAGCAACAGTGTGTGAAAACCTTGTGAAGATTTACAGAAAACGTTTGACCTGTGTCATTGCCAACAAAGGGTATATAACAAAGTATTGAGAAACTTTTGCTATTGACCAAATACTTATTTTCCACCATAATTTGCAAATAAATTCATAAAAAATCCTACAATGTGATTTTCTGGATTTATTTTTCTCATTTTGTCTGTCATAGTTGCACACCCGTCGCTATGGGCGGGCAATTGATTGTGCCCCCCCCCCACTTGAGGGAATTTATTATTAAATATATGTACTGTATGCTAATAATAATTGTGCCCTGCCCTCCCATGCATTTCATATGCCCCCCTTAAGACTGAGGTCTGCATAGTTGACGTGTACCTATGATGAAAATTACAGGCCTCTCTCATCTTTTTAAGTGGGAGAACTTGCACAATTGGTGGCTGACTAAATACTTTTTTTCCCCACTGTACCTTTGAATCTTGAGTACAGACCGACGTCCCCTGTATACAAACCTTACATATAGGACTTAAAGTTGTAAAATAGTGAACTACTCCTTTAATGGAGTGGTAGGTGCTATGAAAGGGATGTTTAAAAAATAAATAAACGTTAGTTGTATTTTGTAAAAAAAAACATCATAGTACCATGGAATGTTGTTGTTCATTGTACTACGATGGTACATTTTTGTAAGAGCTGTCCTTCACATCGGAGTGCTAATGCTGGCTCTTTGCGTCTCTTGACCATGTCGCGTGGACCGGGCACAAAGCTCAAGGAGCGCTCTCCACTTCCCTCCGGTAGTTATTTAGCAAGCCTGATAACACATCACTCCCGACAGACACAAGCAAAAACTCTTGCATAAATGTAGAAGCCTATACACCTAAACACTAGCGATCTGACATGCTGTATTGAATGGAAACTGCAGGCTACTAACAACAGCAGCTACATAGTCTAGCCTACTATGGCCCTGTCCCTCTGGCCAGGGTAAGACTAACTATTTGATTTAAAACAGTTTGTTTCATTTAATTATACACAAAAAGATGTTGCCCAGATCAAATTAATGTACAAACAGTATTTTTCATTACATTTGAGTCATTTAGCAGATGCTCTTATCCAGAGCAACTTACAGGACCAATTAGGGTTAATTGCCTTGATCAAGGGCACAACAACAGATTTTTCACTATGTTGGCTCAGGATTGAAAACCAGCGACCTTTCAGTTACTGGCCCAACACTCTTAACCGCTAGGCTACCTGCCACCAGATCAATTAACTTCAATACAGTTATCCAAATACATTCATAATCAATGAATAAAATAATGAATCTAATTTTAAAAGAGAATTTAAAAAACACAAGTAGTCGATTCATAGCCTTTTTATAATTAATAAAAGTTGTTTAGTAATATAAAATAATCCACCCAAACTAATGCTGAAAACTGACCATCACACCATCTTTATCTGATATACACTGAGTGTACAAAACATTAGGAACACCTTCCTAATATTGAGTTGCAGTAGAATGAGACGGAGTCTACAACCCACACAAGTGGATCAGGTAGTGCAGCTCAATGCGAGCTGTGGCAAGAAGGTTTGCTGTGTCTGTCAGCGTAGTGTCCAGAGCATGGAGGCGCTACCAGGAGACAGGCCAGTACATCAGGAGACGTGGAGGAGGCCGTAGGAGGGCAACAACCCAGCAGCAGGACCGCTACCTCCGCCTTTGTGCAAGGATGAGCAGGAGGAGCACTGCCAGAGCCCTGCAAAATGACTTCCAGCAGGCCACAAATGTGCATGTGTCTGCTCAAACGGTCAGAAACAGACTCCATGAGGGTGGTATGAGGGCCCGACGTCCACAGGTGGGGGTTGTGCTTACAGCCCAACACCGTGCAGGACGTTTGGCATTTGCCAGAGAACACCAAGATTGGCAAATTCGCCACATTCTGCTGCCTGCAACATCCTCCAGCATGACCGGTTTGGCGGTGGGTCAGTCATGGTTTGGGGTGGCATTTCTTTGGGGGGCCGCACAGCCCTCCATGTGCTCGCCAGAGGTAGCCTGACTGCCATTAGGTACCGAGATGAGACCCCTTGTGAGACCATATGCTGGTGCGGTTGGCCCTGGGTTCCTCCTAATGCAAGACAATGCTAGACCTCATGTGGCTGGAGTGTCAGCAGTTCCTGCAAGAGGAAGGCATTGATGCTATGGACTGGCCCGCCCGTTCCCCAGACCTGAATCCAACTGAGCACATCTGGGACATCATGTCTCGCTCCATCCACCAACGCCACGTTGCACCACAGACTGTCCAGGAGTTGGCGGATGCTTTAGTCCAGGTCTGGGAGGAGATCCCTCAGGAGACCATCCACCACCTCATCAGGAGCATGCCCAGGCGTTGTAGGGAGGTCATACAGGCACGTGGAGGCCACACACACTACTGAGCCTCATTTTTAGACTTGTTTTAAGGACATTACATCAAAGTTGGATCAGCCTGTAGTGTGGTTTTCCACTTTCATTTTGAGGGTGACTCCAAATCCAGACCTCCATGGGTTGATAAATTTGATTTCCATTCATAATTTTTGTGTGATTTTGTTGTCAGCACATTCAACTATGTAAAGAAAAAAGTATTTAATAAGATTATTTCATTCATTCAGATCTAGGATGGGTTGTTTAAGTGTTCCCTTTATTTTTTTGAGCAGTGTATTTTGCAGATGGATCCACTGCTGCCATGAAGGGATGCACCTGATTGGTAACGATGTTTAGATATCCTGTGGCATTCAAATGTTGCTCCACTTTTATCAAGGGCCCAATGTGTGCCATGAAATCCCACCCCACACCACCACCACCAGCCTGCAATGCTGACACACAGCATGGATGCATGTACTCATGGTTTCCTCCATACCTTAGTCCTCCCATCAGTGTGAAACAGCAGGAACTGGGATTCATCAAACCAGGCAATGTTTTTCAAATTCTCCAGTGTCCAGTGTTTTCATTCCATAGCCCACTGCAACTGCAGTTTCTTGTTTTCTGCTGAAAGCTAATGGGGATCCATAATAAATACACCACAACTACATCATTAAGGATCATAGCTTTCACCTGGGTTCACCTAGTCAGTCTATGTCATGGAAAGAGCAGGTGTCCTTAATGTTTGTACACTCAGTGTATGTTGTGTCTACTAGCTCATTCCCACAGAAAACTGCAGATGTGACCTTGAGCAAGGCACTTAACCCTAATTGCTCATGTAAGTCACTCTGGATAAGAGCATCTGCTAAATTACTAAAATGTAAATGTAATGTACCAACCAGTCAACCATCAGACTCCATTGTGAGACGCCTCACAGAGGATATTCAACCTTAAAGGCAAATCCAAGGTCATCTCAATATCTTTACAGTAGAAGCTAACAAAACACACCAAAACTGACCAGGTGAACACTGATCAGTAAAGTAAAGAGATGCTAACATTCTATAACGTTCCCTTTGATTTTGAATTTTAGGACCCCTTTAGTTATAAAAATATATATTTAAAAATGAATTTGGCCTTTACTACTATATCCAATAGAAACACATTGAATAACACATTCATAAATGGCCCAAAAACAGACTAATGGTGAAAACTGATCATCACATCATCTCTATCTGATACATTCAGTACAATGGAGTATTTTATTAGGATCCCCAGCGGCTACTCTTCCTGGGGTACAAACAGGAAACACAAAAAATACATCAAATACATCATCAAGCACTACATTTACAATTTAGTAACATTGCAGATGCTCCCGTCCAGAGAGCTAGTGCATTCATCTTATGATAGCCAGGAGAGACAACCACATATCACAGTGGTATTCCAACCACGTATCACAAGCATAATACAATGCAAAATACAATATAAAATACATTTGAAAAAAATCTGTCTCTTCCAATCAAATCAAATGTTATTTGTCACATACACGTGTTTAGCAGATGTTATTGCAGGTGTAGCGAAATACTTGTGCTTCTAGCTCTGACAGTGCAGTAATATCTAACAAGTAATATCTAACAATTTCACAACCTATACCCAATACACACAAGTCTAAGTAAGGAATGGAATTTAAGAATATATACATATATGGACAACCAATGACAGAGCGACATGGACTAAGATACAGTAGAATATTATAGAATACAGTATATACATATGAGATGTGTAAAATGCTTCACAATATCAGCTGAGCTAAAAGTTCCTGTTGTTATTTTTGTAATGTGCCATAAGGTTTATTTTATTTTATGTTTTTTTGAATCTGGTTTTATTGCTAGTTTGAGTTACCTGCAAGAGAGTTCCATGTAGTCATGGCTCTATTTAATACTGTGTGTTTCCCAGCATCTGTTCTGGACCTGGGGACTGTGAAGAAACCTCTTGCTGCATGTCTTGTGTTGTACCGATGAGTGTCCGAACTAGCTCATTCCCACAGAAAACTGCAGAGGAAAGCAGTACCACCCAGTCATCTATCAGACCTCACTGAGTGTATTCAACCCTAAGGGCAAATCCAAGGTCATCTCAGTATCTTTACAGTAGAAGATAACAAAACACACCAAAACTGACCAGGTGAACACTGATCAGTAAAGTCAAGACAGGCTAACATTCTATAACGTTCCCTTTCCTCTGCACAGTTCTCTCACAGAGAGAAACAATAGGATTACAATAGAGTGTTACTCTTTCTTAATGTTATCAAATTCACTGTTACCACTTCCTTTCTGAGGTGAGAATGTAGTGACTTTAATCTTAACTGGTCTGAGACAACTGATGAGGCTTTTCTCTTGTGTGTGTACTCTGATGACCTTTTAGCTCAACTGATGTTTTATAACATTTTCCACAGTCAGAGCAGTATTAAGGCTTATCTCCTGTGTGTATATGTTTGTGTTGTTTTAAGTTGCCCAGTCGAGAGAAACTCGCCCCACTGTCACACTCTGGCTCCAGGACTTGTGTATTTGAGCCAGGGTGTATGTTGTTTTGTTGGGTTTTGGGTGATTGTTTATGTTTGCATGTCTGTCACGTTTATTTCTAGGTTGGGAGTTCTGGGTGTCTATTTCTAGGTCGTTGATTGGTGTCGTGTGACTCCCAATCGGAGGTAACGAGTGTCAGCTGTCGGCTCGTTATCTCTGATTGGGAGCCATATTTAAACTGTTGTGTTTCACTGTTTGTTTGTGGGTTTTTGTTCCAGGTTCAGTATTTTGTCTGTTGGACTTCACTATCGTCTTTTGTTGTTTTTCCGTGGTTGCTTTAATTAATAAAGTCATCATGTTCACTCGCAACGCTGCGTATTGGTCCGCTTCCTCAGATGAACGTGACAGAAAAACCCACCATAAAAGGACCAAGCAGCGTGTCAAGCGGCAACAGGATCCACCTACACAGGATTTATATCCACCCATAAAGGATTCATGGACATGGGAGGAGATACTGGATGGTAAGGGTCCTTGGGCACAACCGGGAGAATATCGCCTCCCTCGTGAAGAGCTGGAGGCAGCTAAAGCCGAGAGGAGGCGATATGAGGAGGCAGCACGGAGGCAAGGCTGGAAGCCCGGGAGTACTACCCAAAAAATTTTTGGGGGGGGGCACATGGCTTGGGCGCCTGGGCAGCAGGAGGCTGCCACAGGGAGATGTGGAGAGAAGGCTATCGGATTACGGGAGCCATTGGCGAGTAGAGGAGGGAAGTTGTTGTCGCACGGCATGAGAGACTGAAGTGTGTTACCAGTCCGGTCCGGCCCGTTCCTGATCCCCAGTTAAGGCCAGTGGTGTGTGTTCCCGGTGCGGACCGGCCTGTTCCTGCTCCAAGCACGTATCCCTACGGGTGCGTCACCAGCCCAGCCCGGCCTGTTCCTTCAGAGCCGTCCCCCAGACCGAGCCGCTAGAGCCTTCCGCCAGACAGAATCATACACCTGCTATGGAATCAGCAGGAGCCGACGCAGCCTATGCTGGACTGGAGGCTCGGGTTCGTGACGGGCAGGAGCGGCTCATGCGGATGGGAGCCGCCCTGCTGGAGGTGATGACTGCAATCCGAGGCTGGGGTCCGCCTCCACCGCTAGCCGCCCAGCCAGCACCATCAGCCAGCCACGAGCAGCCAGATCCGTCCAGCCAGCCATGAGCAGCCAGATCCGTCAGCCAGCCATGAGCAGCCAGATCCGTCAGCCAGCCACTGAGCAGCCAGATCCGTCAGCCAGCCATGAGCAGCCAGACCCGTCAGCCAGCCATGAGCAGCCAGATCCGTCAGCCAGCCACGAGCAGCCAGATCCGTCAGCTAGCGCATGAGCAGCCAGATCCGTCAGCCAGCCACGAGCAGCCAGATCCGTCCAGCCAGCCATGAGCAGCCAGACCCGTCAGCCAGCCATGAGCAGCCAGATCCGTCAGCCAGCCATGAGCAGCCAGATCCGTCCAGCTAGCCATGAGCAGCCAGATCCGTCAGCCAGCCATGAGCAGCCAGATCCGTCAGCCAGCCATGAGCAGCCAGATCCGTCAGCCAGCCATGAGCAGCCAGATCCGCCAGAGCCGTCCAGCCGGGACCCGCCAGAGCCGTCCAGCCGGGACCCGCCAGAGCCGTCCAGCCGGGGATCCGCCAGAGCCGTCCAGCCGGGATCCGCCAGAGCCGTCCCAGCCGGGATCCGCCAGAGCCGTCCAGCCGGGATCCGCCAGAGCCGTCCCAGCCGGGATCCGCCAGAGCCGTCCAGCCGGGATCCGCCAGAGCCGTCCAGCCGGGATCCGCCAGAGCCGTCCAGCCGGGATCCGCCAGAGCCGTCCAGCGGGGATCCGCCAGAGCCGTCCAGCCGGGATCCGCCAGACCGTCCAGCCGGGATCCGCCAGAGCCGACCAGCCGGGGAGCCACCCAGAGCCGTCCCAGCCAGTATCCGCCATTCAGCCTGGTACTGCCCCTTAGTCGGTACTGCCCCTTAGTCCGGTACTGCCCCTTAGTCCGGTACTGCCCCTTAGCCGGTGCTGCTCCTTAGCCGGTGCTGCCCCCTAGCCCGGTGCTGCCCCTTAGCCCGGTGCTGCCCCTTAGTCGGTGCTGCCCCTTAGGCCGGTGCTGCCCCTTAGTCCGGTGCTGCCCCTTAGCCTGGTACTGCCCCTTAGTCCGGTACTGCCCCTTAGTCCGGTACTGCCCCTTAGTCCGGTGCTGCCCCTTAGTCCGGTGCCGCCCCTTAACCCAGTGGGGTTTAGTTGGGGGGTGGTCATGTGGAGGAGGCTAGGGAAGCGGGTGGTGACTAAGGTGGGATGGGGACCACGACCAGGGGCAGAACCGCCACCGTGGACAGACGCCCACCCAGACCCTCCCCTAGACTGTATGCTGGGTGCGCCCGGAGTTCGCACCTTTAGGGGAGTACTGTCACACTCTGGCTCCAGGACTTGTGTATTTGAGCCAGGGTGTATGTTGTTTTGTTGGGTTTTGGGTGATTGTTTATGTTTGCATGTCTGTCACGTTTATTTCTAGGTTGGGAGTTCTGGGTGTCTATTTCTAGGTCGTTGATTGGTGTCGTGTGACTCCCAATCGGAGTAGTCGAGTGTCAGCTGTCGGCTCGTTATCTCTGATTGGGAGCCATATTTAAACTGTTGTGTTTCACTGTTTGTTTGTGGGTTTTTGTTCCAGGTTCAGTATTTTGTCTGTTGGACTTCACTATCGTCTTTTGTTGTTTTTCCGTGGTTGCTTTAATTAATAAAGTCATCATGTTCACTGCAACGCTGCGTATTGGTCCGCTCCTTTAGACGATCGTGACACCCCACAGTCAGAGCAGGAGTAAGGCTTCTCTCCTGTGTGTATACGTTCATGTTGTTTTAAGTTGCCCAGTTGAGAGAAACTCACCCCACAGTCAGAGCAGAAGTAAGGCTTCTCTCCTGTGTGTGTTCTCTGATGAAGTATTAGCTCATATTTTGTTTTAAAAAAACATCCACAGTCAGAGCAGAAATAAGGCTTCTTTCCTGTATGTATAAGTTCATGTCGTTTTAAGTTGCCCAGTAGAGAGAAACTCTTTCCACAGTCAGAGCAGGCGTAAGGCTTCTCTCCTGTGTGTATAAGTTCATGTATTTTTAAAACCTCCAGTCGAGAGAAACTATTTCCACAGTCAGAGCAGGCGTAAGGCTTCTCTCCTGTGTGTATACTTTCATGTCGTTTTAAGAGGCCCAGTTGAGAGAAACTCACCCCACAGTCAGAGCAGAAGTAAGGCTTCTCTCCTGTGTGTGTTCTCTGATGACATTTTAGCTTAGTTGATGTTGTAAAGCATTTTACACAGTCAGAGCACGAGTAGGGCTTCTCTCCTGTGTGTATACGTTCATGTCGTTTTAAGTTGCCCAGTAGAGAGAAACTCTTTCCACAGTCAGAGCAGGCGTAAGGCTTCTCTCCTGTGTGTATAAGTTCATGTATTTTTAAAACCGCCAGTCGAGAGAAACTATTTCCACAGTCAGAGCAGGCGTAAGGCTTATCTCCTGTGTTAATACGTTCATGTTGTTTTAAGAGGCCCAGTTGAGAGAAACTCACCCCACAGTCAGAGCAGAAGTAAGGCTTCTCTCCTGTGTGTGTTCTCTGATGACATTTCAGCTTAGTTGATGTTGTAAAGCATTTTACACAGTCAGAGCACGAGTAGGGCTTCTCTCCTGTGTGTATACGTTCATGTATTTTTTAATCCGCCAGTCGAGAGAAACTCTTTCCACAGTCAGAGCAGGAGTAAGGCTTCTCTCCTGTGTGTGTTCTCTGATGAACTTTTAGTTCAGCTGATGATTTATAACATTTTCCACAGTCAGAGCAGGAGTAAGGCTTCTCTCCTGTGTGTATACGTTCATGTCGTTTTAAGTGGCCCAGTCGAGAGAAACTCTTTCCACAGTCAGAGCAGGAGTAGGGCTTCTCTCCTGTATGTATACGTTCATGTATTTTTAAATCCGCCAGTCGAGAGAAACTCTTTCCACAGTCAGAGCAGGAGTAAGGCTTCTCTCCTGTGTGTGTTCTCTGATGAACTTTTAGTTCAGCTGATGATTTAAAACATTTTCCACAGTCAGAGCAGAAGTAAGGCTTCTCTCCTGTGTGTGTTCTCTGATGAACTTTTAGTTCAGCTGATGATTTAAAACATTTTCCACAGTCAGAGCAGAAGTAAGGCTTCTCTCCTGTGTGTGTTCTCTGATGGCGTTTTAGCTTAGTTGATGTTGTGAAATTCTTCCCACAGTCAGTGCAGAAATACAGATTCTCTCCTGTGTGTATTTGTAGGTGTATTTTTAACTTTGATAGAATTGGGAAAATCTCCTCACAATGTGGGCAGTGGTGAGACCTCTTAGCTCTGTGATCTTCCTGCTGTTGCTCTCTGGATGTAGAGAATGTCTCAACATGGTCTCCTGTGTGAACAACATCAGAAGAACCAGTCAGTTGGTGTAATATACAGTACCAGTCATAAGTTGACACACCTACTAATTCAAGGGTTTTTCTTTATTTTTTACCTTGTAGAATAATAGTGAAGTCATCTAAACTATAAAATAACACATATGGAATCATGTAGTAACCAAAAAAAGTGTTAACCAAATCAAAATATGTTATATTTTAGATTCTTCAAAGTAGCCACCCTTTGCCTTGACAGCTTTCCACACTCTTGGCATTCTCTCAATCAACTTAACCTGGAATGCTTTTCCTACAGTCTTGAAGGAGTTCCCACATATGCTGAGCACTTGTTGGCTGCTTTTCCTTCACTCTGTGGTCCAACATCCCAAATCATCTGAATTGGGATGAGGTCAGATGATTGTGGAGGCCAGGTCATCTGATGCAGCACTCCATCACTCTCCTTCTTGGTCAAATAGCCATTACATAGCCTGTAGGTGTGTTGGGTCATTGTCCCACTAAGCGCAAACCAGATGGGATGGCGTATCACTGCAGAATGATGTGGTAGCCATGCTGGTTAAGTGTGCCTTGAATTCTAAAAATATCACAGACAGTGTCACCAGCAAAGCACCCCCACACCATCACACATCCTCCTCCTCCATGCTTCACTGTGGGAACTACACATGCAGAGTTCATCCGTTCACCTACTCTGTCTCTCACAAAGACACGGCTGTTGGAACCAAAAATCGGACATTTGGACTCATCAGACCAATGGACAGATTTCCACCAGTCTAATGTCCATTGCTCATGTTTCTTTGCCCAAGTAAGTCTCTTCTTATTATTGGTGTCCTTCAGTAGTGGTTTCTTTTCAGCAATTCGACCTTGAAGGCCTGATTCACACGGTCTCCTCTGAAAAGTTGATGTTGAGATGTGTCTGTTACTTGAACTCTGAATAATTTATTTGGGCTGCAATTTCTGAGGCTGGTAACTCTAATGAACTTATCCCCTGCAGCAGAGGTAACTTGGTCTTCCTTTCCTGTGGCGGTCCTCGTGAGAGGCTGTTTCATTATAGCGCTTGATGGTTTTTGCGACAGCCCTTGAATAAACTTGAAAAGTTCTTGAAATTTCTACGGATTGACTGACCTTCATGTCTTAAAGTAATAATGGACTGTCGTTTCTCTTTGATTATTTGAGCTGTTCTTGCCATAATATGGACTTGGTCTTTTACCAAATAGGGCTATCTTCTGTATACCACCCCTACCTTGTCACAACACACCTAATTGGCTCAAATGCATTAATAATGAAAGAAATTGCACAAATGAACTTTTGATAAGGCATTCCAGGTGACTACCTCATGAAGATGGTTGAGAGAATACCAAGAGTGTGCAAAGCTGTAATCAAGGCAAAGGGTGGCTACTTAGAACTTAAAGTATAAAATATATTTTGATATGTTTAACACTTTTTTGGTTACTAAACGATTCCATATGTGTTGTTGAATAGCTTTGATGTCTTCACTACTATTACACAATGTAGGATGTAGGAAATAGTCAAAATAAAGATAAACCCTTGAATGAGTAGGTGTGTCCAAACCTTTGACTGGTAATGTACATGTCAATCACATTAATTTTTTGAACCCCTTTTTACATCCGCAAAGTCACAAAGTGCTTTACAGAAACACTTCCTAAAATCACGAAAGATCAAGCAATGCAGATGTAGAAGCACAGTGGCTACTAAAAACTCAGTATAAAGCAGGAACCCAGGGAGAAACATGGAGAGGAACCAGTCCTCTTCTGGCTGTACCGGGTGGCGCAGCATCTCAATGCCATCATGAAAAAGTTCAACTGCAACTTTTCATGCACAGTGAGAAGTTTGAACAAACAAACTTAGTTAGATAGAACCTGCTCTTACCATGAGAAACAGATTTCCCAATCTTCTCCTCCTCTTCTTCATCTTTAATGTTGACATTCAGCTCCAGTGTTTGACTGCAGTCTTCGAGCTTCACTGATGCCATCTCTGGATCCTGCAGTGCAAACTGGGCTCCACTGTCACAATCAGGACCCACTGACTGTAGGTTTGGACTTAGTGTGGAAGGAGAGGGGCAGGCTGGGTTTGTCCTCACTGTTGATGTTACCGGACTTATACCTAAGTTGGCAAGTAGTAATAAAGAGAAACGGAAACAAAAGTTATTGTCTTGACAATTCAGGCACATTCTTTATTCTCTAAAAATATTTTGTATTTTTCAATCATCTAATTCAGTGTTTGACTGAAAAAGTACTAATTTTGGGTGCCGGTAAGGTATATATTTCGGTGCAGGAGCCCCACAATACCTTTGAGCTAATATTCCATAAGAGGAACATGAGCTCAAGCAGTAGACATTTCAGGTGCTGATATTCAGCTCTGTTGAGCTTCTGTCCAAGTCAAAACACTGATCTCATTTTAATAGATCAGGTAGCTAAGAATTGACAACAAATAATTAACATTACAAAGTACACACTACACAATGTACAGTTGAAGTCGGAAGTGTACATACACCTTAGCCAAATACATTTAAACTCAGTATTACACAATTCCTGATATTTATTCTTAGTAAAAATTCCCAGTCTTGCGTCAGTTAGGATCACAACTTTATTTTAAGTGAAAATGTCAGAATAATAGTAGAGATAATGATTCATTTCAGCTTTTATGTCCTTCATCAGATTCCCAGTGGGTCAGATGTTTACATACACTCAATTAGTATTTGGTAGCATTGCCTTTAAATTGTTTAACTTGGGTCAAACGTGTCGGATAGCCTTCCACAAGCTTCCCACAATAAGTTGGGTGAATTTTGGCCCATTCCTCCTGACAGAGCTGGTGTAACTGAGTCAGGTTTGTAGGCCTCCTTGCTCGCACACGCTTTTTTCAGTTCTGCCCACACATTTTCTATAGGATTGAGGTCAGGGCTTTGTGATGGCCACTCCAATACCTTGACTTGTTGTCCTTAAGCCATTTTGCCACAACTTTGGATGTATGCTTGGGATCATTGTCCATTTGGAAGACCTATTTGCGACCAAGCTTTATCTTCCTGACTGATATCTTGAGATGTTGCTTCAATATATCCACATCATTTTCCTTCCTCATGATGCCATCTATTTTGTGAAGTGCACCAGTCTCTCCTGCAGCAAGGCACCCCCACAGCATGATGCTGCCACCCCTGTGCTTCGCGGTTGGCATGGAGTTCTTCGGCTTGCAAGCATCCCCCTTTTTCCTCCAAACATAACGATGGTCATTACGGCCAAACAGTTATATTTTTGTTTCATCAGACCAGAGGACATTTCTCCAAAAAGTACGATATTTGTCCCCATGTGCAGTTGCAAACCATAGTCTGGCTTTTTATGGCGGTTTTGGAGCAGTTGCTTCTTCCTTGCTGAGTGGCCTTTCAGGTTATGTCGATATAGGACACGGTTTACTGTGGATATAAATACTTTTGTACCTGTTTCCTCCAGCATCTTCACAAGGTTCTTTGCTGTTGTTCTGGGATTGATTTGCACTTTTCGCACCAAAGTACGTTCATCTCTAGGAGGCAGAACGCGTCTCCTTCCTGAGCGGTATGACGGCTGTGTGGTCCCATGGTGTTTATACTTGCATACTACTGTTTGTACAGATGAACGTGGTACCTTCAGGCATTTGAAAATTGCTCCCAAGGATGAACCAGACTTGGAGGTCTACCATTTTTTTCCTAAGGTCTTGGCTGATTTATTTTGATTTTCCCATGATGTCAAGCAAAGAGGCACTGAGTTTGAAGGTAGGCCTTGAAATTCATCCAAATGTACATTTTACATTTTATTTAGCCTCTTTCCAGAGCTCAGGAGCATTGGGTTAGTGCCTTGCTCAAGGGCACATCGGCTTTTCACCTGTCTCGATTAGCCACAACCTTTCGGTTACTGGCACTCTTAACCACTAAGCTACCTGCTGCCCTCCAATTGACTCAACCACCCTCCAATTGCTCAAATGATGTCAATTAGAATATCAGAAGCTTCTAAAGCCATGACATCATTTTCTGGAATTTTCCAAGCTGTTTAAAGGCACAGTCAACTTAGTGAATGTAAACTTCTGACCCACTGGAATTGTGATACAGTGAATTATAAGTGAAATAATCTTTCTGTAAACAATTGTTGGAAAAATTACTTGAAAAACGAGTTTTAATGACTAAACTTCCGACTTCAACTGAGATATATATATATATATATATACACACACACACACACACACACACACCACCAAGACTCTTCCTAGAGCTGGCCGCCTGGCCAAAGTGAGCAATCGGGGGTGAAGGACGTTAGTCAAGAAGGTGACCAAGAAGCCGATGGTCACTCTGACAGAGCTCCAGAGTTCCTCGGTAGAGATAGGAGAAACTTCCAAAAGGACAACCATCTCTGCAGCACTCCACCAATCAGGCCATTATGGTAGAGTGGCCAGACGGAAGCCACTCCTCAGTAATTTTATTTAACCTGGTAAGCCAGTTGAGAACAAGTTCTCATTTACAACTGCGACCTGGCCAAGATAAAGCAAAGCAGTGCGATAAAAACAACAACACAGAGTTACATACGGGGTAAACAAAACATAGTCAAAAATACAACAGAAAATATATATATATACAGTGTGTGCAAATGTAGTAAGTTATGGAGATAAGGCAATAAATAGGCCATAGTGCAAAATAGTTACAATTTCGTATTAACACTGGAATGATAGATGTGCAAAAGATGATGTGCAATTAGAGATACTGGGGTGCAAATGAGCAAAATAAATAACAATATGGGGATGAGGTAGTTGGGTGGGCTAATTTCAGAATGGCTGTGTACAGGTGCAGTGATCGGTAAGCTGTTCTGACAACTGACGCTTAAAGTTAGTGAGGGAGATAAGAGTCTCCAGCTTCAGAGATTTTTGCAGGTCGTTCCAGTCATTGGCTGCAGAGAACTGGAAGGAATGGCGGCCAAAGGAGGTGTTGGCTTTGGGGATGACCAGTGAGATATACCTGCTGGAGCGCAGACTACGGGTGGGTGTTGCTATTGTGACCAGTGAGCTAAGATAAGATGGGGATTTGCCTAGCAGTGATTTATAGATGACCTGGAGCCAGTGGGTTTGGCGACTAATATGTAGTGAGGGCAAGCCAACAAGAGCGTACAGGTCACAATGTTGGGTAGTATATGGGGCTTTGGTGACAAAACGGATGACACTGATAGACTACATCCAATTTGCTGAGTAGAGTGTTGGAGGCTATTTTGTAAATGACATCGCCGAAGTCAAGGATCGGTAGGATAGTCAGTTTTACGAGGGCATGTTTGGCAGCATGAGTGAAGGAGGCTTTGTTGCGAAATAGGAAGCCAATTCTAGATCTAACTTTTGAATGGATATGCTTAATGTGAGTCTGGAAGGATAGTTTACAGTCTAACCAGACACCTAGGTATTTGTAGTTGTCCACATACTCTAGGTTAGACCCGCCGAGAGTAGTGATTCTAGTCGGGTGCAAGCAGCGTTCGGTTGAAGAGCATGCATTTAGTATTACTAGTGTTTAAGAGCAGTTGGAGGCTACGGAAGGAGTGTTGTATGGCGTTGAAGCTCGTTTGGAGGTTTGTTAACACAGTGTCCAATGAAGGGCCAGATGTATACAAAATGGTGTCGTCCGCATAGAGGTGGATCCGAGCGTCACCAGCAGCAAGAGCGACATCATTGATATACACAGAGAATAGAGTCGGCCCGAGAATTGAACCCTGTGACACCCCCATAGAGACGGCCAGAGGTCCAGACAACAGGCCCTCCGATTTGACACATTGAACTCTATCTGAGAAGTAGTTGGTGAAGCAGGCGAAGCAGTCATTAGAGAAACCAAGGCTATTTAGTCTGCCAATAAGAATGCGGTGGTTGACAGAGTCGAAAGCCTTGGCCAGGTTGATGAAGATGGCTGCGCAGTACTGTCTTTTATCGATCGCGGTTATAATATCGTTTAGGATCTTGAGCGTGGCTGATGTGCACCCATGACCAGCTCGGAAACCGGATTGCATAGCGGAGAAGGTACGGTGGGATTCGAAATGGACGGTGATCTGTTTGTTAACTTGGCTTTCAAATACTTTTGAAAGGCAGGGCAGGATGAATATAGGTCTAACAGTCTGGATCTAGAGTGTCACCCCCT
Organism: Coregonus clupeaformis; assembly: GCF_020615455.1. Lineage (NCBI taxonomy): Eukaryota > Metazoa > Chordata > Actinopteri > Salmoniformes > Salmonidae > Coregonus > Coregonus clupeaformis. The sequence continues at coordinate 147,564 of NW_025533830.1, read as the reverse complement.
TTGAAGAGGGGGATGACCGCGGCAGCTGTCCAATCTCTGGGGATCTCAGACGTTACGAAAGAGAGGTTGAACAGGCTAGTAATAGGGGTTGTGACAATTTTGGCGGCTAGTTTTAGAAAGAAAGGGTCCAGATTGTCTAGCCCAGCTGATTTGTAGGGGTCCAGATTTTTCAGCTCTTTCAGAACATCAGCTGTCTGAATTTGTGTGAAGGAGAAGCGGGGGGGACATGGGCATGTTGCAGCGGAGGGTGCAGAGCTGGTGTCCGGGGTAGTGGTAGCCAGGTGGAAAGCATGGCCAGCCGTAGCAAAATGCTTGTTGAAATTCTCGATTATTGTAGATTTATCTGTGGTGACAGTGTTTCCTAGTCTCAGTGCAGTGGGCAGTTGGGAGGAGATGCTCTTATTTTCCATGGACTTTACAGTGTCCCAAAACTTTTTGGAGTTAGTGCTACAGGATGCACATTTCCGTTTGAAAAAGCTAGCCTTTGCTTTCCTAACTGATTGTGTATATTGGTTCCTGACTTCGATGCTAATGCAGCACGCCACAGGATGTTTTTGTGCTAGTCAAGGGCAGTCAAGTCTGAGGATAAATAAGCATGCCCCATTCAAAAAATTAAGATTGAGAGGAAAGCACTTTTAAAGAACAACCAGGCATCCTCTACTGACGGAATGAGGTCAATATCCATCCAGGATACCCGGGCCAGGTCAATTAGAAAGGCCTGCTCGCTGAAGTGTTTTAGGGAGCGTTTGACAGTGATGAGGAGTGGTCGTTTGACCGCAGACCCATTACGGACGCAGGCAATAATCGCTGAGATTCTGGTTGAAGACAGCGGAGGTGTATTTAGAGGGTATATTTGTCAGGATGATATCTATGAGGGTGCCCATGTTTACAGATTTGGGGTTGTACCTGGTAGGTTCGTTGATAATTTGTGTGAGATTAAGGGCATCTAGTTTAGATTGTAGGTTGGCCGGGGTGTTAAGCATATCCCAGTTAGGTCACCAAGCAGTACGAACTCTGAGGATAGATGGGGGGCGATCAGTTCACATATGGTGTCCAGGGCACAGCTCTGGGCTGAGGGGGTCTGTAGCAAGCGGCAACAGTGGGAGACTTATTTCTGGAAAGGTTGATTTTTAGAAGTAGAAGCTCAAACTGTTTGGGCACAGACCTGGATAGTACAATAGAGCTCTGCAGGCTCTCTCTACAGTAGATTGCAACCCCACCCCCCTTTGGCAGTTCTATCGAGACGGAAAATGTTGTAGTTGGAGATGGACATTTCTGGTGGCCTTCCTAAGCCAGGATTCAGACACTGCTAGAACATCAGGGTTGGCGGAGTGAGCCAACGCAGTGAATAACTCAAACTTAGGGAGGAGGCTTTGGATGTTAACGTGCAAGAAGCCAAGGCTTTTACGGTTACAGAAGTCAACAAATGATAACGCCTGGGGAGTAGGAGTGATACTGGGGGCTACAGGGCCTGGGTTAACCTCTACATCACCAAAGGAACAGAGGAGGAGTAGAATAAGAATACGGCTAAAGGCTTTAAGTACTGGTCTTCTAGTGCGTTGAGTACAGAGGAAAAAAAGGGGCAGATTTCCGTGCGTTGTAGAATAGATTCAGGGCATTATGTACAGACAAGGATATGGAAGGATATGAGTACAGTGGAGGTAAATCTAAACGTTGGGTAACGATGAAAGAGATAGAATCACTGGAGGCACCGATTGAGTCGGTCTCCGCGTGTATGGGGGTGGGACAAAGGAGCTATCTAAAAGGTAGGTTGAGCTGGGCTGGGGGATCTACAGTGAAATAGTACAATAAGAAATAACCGAAACAGCAATAAGCAAAGCATATTGACATGGGAGAGAGGCATAAAGCAATCACAGGTGTTATTCGAGAGAGCTAAGGCAACAGCTGGTAATGGCGACAAAGTTTGGGCTGAGGCCAAACTTAAACAGGATGCGGTACCGTATAAAGGAACAGTCCAGCAGGCATCAGCTGTATAGCTGAGTTATCATAAGGTCCGGTGAACAGCAATAGGAGAGTTCGGAGGTAGTTCGGAGGCTGCTGTAGCACTGGCGAGCAAGAGGCCATGGCTAGCGTGTGCTAGCGGGCCAGGGCTAGCAGATGGGTCTTCGTGGTCGACGTCGTAACGGGAAGCCTGCTGTAACCACATCAGACGATTTCGTCGGCAGACCAGTCGTGTTGGATCGGCGGGGCTCCGTGTCAACACTAGGAGGTCCCGTCCGGTTGACAGAGAGGTAGATAGCCGGGCGATGGGCCTGGCTTTAGGATAGCTCAAGGCTGATTACCCACAACAACGTCCATTTGGTTGCAACTAGCTGTGATGATCTGTTGTTAAAAGTCCAGTGATTCAGTGATTCCGGCAGAAAAACCGATGTTCTGGGTCGATAACACGCTGTGCAGACAGTGCAGACTGGCCGATAATAGTCCAGGCTAGAGCTGGCTGGTAGTGCAGGCCACATACAATGGTGAAAAACCGCTGATGGTGGCTAATAGCAAGTAGCTAGTTAGCTGGCTACTCCCGTCCGGTAGATAGAGGTAGATAGCCGGGAAATGGGCCTGGCTCGAGGCTAGCTCACGGCTAACTGGTGCTTGCTTCTGGGGCAGTGGTGAACAGCCAAACAGCAACATCCAATCGGTTGCGGCTAGCTAGTTGCGATCCGGTGTTAATGTCCAGTGAATCAGTTATTCCGGAAGTAGAATCCGATGTTCTGGGTGAAAACCGCTAACGATGGCTAATAGCAAGTAGCTAGTTAGCTGGCTAGCTAGTTTCAACTGGAGATTCCAGATAAAGGTAAGTCAATAATAGAATCCGTTCCACATTGAGTGAGGCGGGTTGCAGGAAAGTATATGTTGTAGAAGGATGAAAAGTATGATAGGAAAATATGTACGAAAAATACAAAAAATACAAAAAAACTGGCTATTTACACAGACACACAACAAAGAACGCGACCGCACTGCTACGCCATCTTGGAATAGTAAAGGGCACATGACAGCCCACTTGGAGTTTGCCAAAAGGCACCTCAAGACTCTCAGACTATGAGAAGGAAGATTCTCTGGTCTGATGAAACCAATATTGAACTCTTTGGCCTGAATCCCAAGCATCACATCTGGAGGAAACCTGGCACCATCCCTACGGTGAAGCGTGGTGGTGTCAGCATCATGCTGTGGGGATGTTTTTCAGCGGCAGGAACTAGGACACTAGTCAAGATCGAGGGAAAGATGAACGGAGCAAAGTACAGAGAGATTCTTGATGAAACCTGCTCCAGAATGCTCAGGACCTCAGACTGGGGCGAAGGTTCACCTTTCAACAGGACAACTACCCTAAGCACACAGCCAAGACAACGCATGAGTGGCTTTGGGACAAGTCTCTGAACGTCCTTGAGTGACCCAGCCAGAGCCCGGACTTCAACCCGATCTAACATCTCCGGAGAGACCAGAAAATAGCTGTGCAGCGACGCTCTCCATCCAATCTGACAGAGCTTGAGAGGATCTGCAGAGAAGAATGGGAGAAACTCTCCAAATACAGGTGTGCCAAGCTTGTAGCGTCATACCAAAGAAGACTCGAGGCTGTAATCGCTGCCAAAGGTGCTTAAACAAAGTACTGAGTAAAGGGTCTGAATACTTATGTAAATATGATATTTTCGTATTTTTTATTATATTTGGTTAAAAAATGTTAGCAACAATTGATAAAAACAAATTTTTGCTTTGTCATTATGGGGTATTGTGTGTAGATTAATGAGGGAAACAAACAACTTAATCTATTTTAGAATAAGGCTGTAACATACCTAAATGTGGAAAAAGTCAAGGGGTCTGAATAATTTCCCAATGCACTGTATATACAGTGGGGAGAACAAGTACTTGATAACCTGCAAAATCGGCAGTGTTTCCTACTTACAAAGCATTCAGAGGTCTGTAATTTTTTTATAGGTACACTTCAACTGTGAGAGACGGAATCTAAAACAAAAATAATTTGCATTTTATTGCATGACATAAGTATTTTATACATCAGAAAAGCAGAACTTAATATTTGGTACAGAAACATTTGTTTGCAATTACAGAGATCATACATTTCCTGTAGGTCTTGACCAGGTTTGCACACACTGCAGCAGGGATTTTGGCCCACTCCTCCATACAGACCTTCTCCAGATCCTTCAGGTTTCGGGGCTGTCGCTGGGCAATACGGACTTTCAGCTCCCTCCAAAGATTTTCTATTGGGTTCAGGTCTGGAGACTGGCTAGGCCATTCCAGGACCTTGAGATGCTTCTTACGGAGCCACTCCTTAGTTGTCCTGGCTGTGTGTGTTTCGGGTCGTTGTCATGCTGGAAGACCCAGCCACGACACATCTTCAATGCTCTGACTGAGGGAAGGAGGTTGTTGGCCAAGATCTCGCGATACATGGCCCCATCCATCCTCCCCTCAATACGGTGCAGTTGTTCTGTCCCCTTTGCAGAAAAGCATCCACAAAGTATGATGTTTCCACCTCCATGCTTCACGGTTGGGATGGTGTTCTTGGGGTTGTACTCATCCTTCTTCCTCCAAACACGGCGAGTGGAGTTTAGACCAAAAAGCTCTATTTTTGTCTCATCAGACCACATGACCATCTCCCATTCCTCCTCTGAATCATCGGCAAACTTCAGACGGGTCTGGACATGCGCTGGCTTGAGCAGGGGGACCTTGCGTGCGCTGCAGGATTTTAATCCATGACGGCGTAGTGTTACTAATGGTTTTCTTTGAGACTGTGGTCCCAGCTCTCTTCAGGTCATTGACCAGGTCCTGCCGTGTAGTTCTGGGCTGATCCCTCACCTTCCTCCCCACGAGGTGAGATCTTGCATGGAGCCCCAGACCGAGGGTGATTGACCATCATCTTGAACTTCTTCCATTTTCTAATAATTGCGCCAACAGTTGTTGCCTTCTCACCAAGCTGCTTGCCTATTGTCCTGTAGCCCATCCCAGCCTTGTGCAGGTCTACAATTTTATCCCTGATGTCCTTACACAGCTCTCTGGTCTTGGCCATTGTGGAGAGGTTGGAGTCTGTTTGATTGAGTGTGTGGACAGGTGTCTTTTATACAGGTAACGAGTTCAAACAGGTGCAGTTAATACAGGTAATGAGTGGAGAACAGGAGGGCTTCTTCAAGAAAAACTAACAGGTCTGTGGGAGCCGGAATTCTTACTGGTTGGTAGGTGATCAAATACTTATGTCATGCAATAAAATGCAAATTAATTACTTAAAAATCATACAATGTGATTTTCTGGATTTTTGTTTTAAATTCCGTCTCTCACAGTTGAAGTGTACCTATGATAAAAATGACAGACCTCTACATGCTTTGTAAGTAGGAAAACCTGCAAAATCGGCAGTGTATCAAATACTTTTTCTCCCCACTGTAGCTGTATGCAGAATCCTTTTAGCAAGGTTGCTTCCCCTCCTCTCTAAGGAGGCTTTCATCTTATTCTGAAGCCTGATAAATACCCAACAAAATGGGACATTTGGGTTTGGGAACTACTTCTGTAAATGGATTAAGATATGATATACCAACCCCACTGCAGAAGTTGCCACTAACAACTTCATTTCACAACCTTTTAAGCTTTTCTGGGGCACGAGAAAGAGTCCTGGACTGGCCGGACATCCTTCTTTTAGCTATAGAACCCTTTGCAGTAAGGGCCCACCCGTCAATTAGAGGAATAAAAATAGATTTTGCACATTGAGTGGCCCTGTATGCAGATGATACCCTCTTATTCCTAACAGATCTAAATAATTTTCTTCCCTCTCCAATTTAATTAATAACTTGTCCGTTTTTTGGGATTAAAGTTGAAAACCTTTTCCTAAACAAGCAAGAGAGACTGAATCCAATTGTACAGCATCCATTTGTGAATACAGAACAAGGTTTCACATATCTTGGTATTAAAATCACACCAGAATTTAGCTCAACAAATGATGTCCCCTTGGTAACGAGTGTAACAGAATCCATCAACAGATGGCCATCATTGTCTATATCTATTACTGGTAGAATAAATATCATTAAGACGAACATTCTGCCCAAATGTCTATCTATTTCAATCAATTCCTCTGGCTCCACCACCTTTATTTTCCCCAAAGATCTGAAAGATACTCTCAAATGTTATCTGGATCAACAGAAAACCAAGGCTTAGACTTTCTCTTCTTTATTTGCCCTATGACAGAGGGGGGATGCAACTTCCAAACCTACAGTGGTATTACTGGGCTGCAATGTTTTGGTTCTCCAAGAAACCACAAAAGGCTTCACTTTGGATGGATATGTGTACTCTGCTCCCTTTAAGAAACTAAAGAAGAAGACTACTAATCCCTTTGTTAAAAACACCAACTATATGGCAGGAAGTACAGCAATATCTGGGTGAATCCCCTGTATTATCCAGTTTTACACCAATTTGGGGAAATGACAATTTCATACCTGGTAAAAATGACTTGGGGTTTAAAGAACTTAGAAGAAAAGGTATTGTTAAAGTAATGGATTTATACAATAAAAATAAAAAAAGGGCTAAGGTCATTTGAAGAACTAAAGGGAAGATTTAACTACTACTTCAAATACTTACAATTGAGAAGCTTTATTTTTTCCAGTCTAAAACAATCTGCCCTACAACCTACTTTGACCACTTTAGAAACGCTCTCTGTTAATGTGTGTTATGGCAGAGGTCAAATTACATCATTATATTGGAAAATGGTAGCTACTCATGAAGACAACTCTGATAGTAAGAGACTTCAGTGGATACAATAAATATTTCAGCAGAGGACTGGGGTATGATATGCTCGAGAGCTCAGATACAGACCATAAACACCCGCCTGAGATTGTTGCAATACAATTGGATAATGAGAACAATTGTATTTCTGTAATTGTTGATTGTCCTACTTGGAACTAATAAATATGTGTAAAAAAAACCCGCTGGAGGCCACTGTGTTCTTGGGGACCTGCAATGCTGCAGAAATGTTTTGGTACCCTCCCGCAGTTCTGTGCCTCGACAAAATCCTTTCATGGAGCTCTACGGACAATTCATTCGACCTCATGGCTTGGTTTTTGCTCTGACATGCACTGTCAAATGTGGGACCTCATATATACAGGTGTGCCTTTCCAAATCACATCCAATCAATTGAATGTACCACAGGTGGACTCCAATCAAGTTGTAGAAACATCTCAAGGATGATCAATGGAAACAGGATGCACCTGAGCTCAATGGTGAGTCTGAATATTTACAGTTGAAGTCGGAAGTTTACATACACTTAAGTTGGAGTCATTAAAACTCGTTTTTCAACTACTCCACACATTTCTTGTTAACAAACTATAGTTTTGGCAAGTCGGTTAGAACATCTACTTTGTGCACGACACAAGTAATTTTTCCAACAATTGTTTAAAGACAGATTATTTCACATAATTCACTGTATCACAATTTCAGTGGGTCAGAAGTTTACATACACTAAGTTGACTGTGCCTTTTAAACAGCTTGGAAAATTCCAAAAAATGATGTAATGGCTTTAGAAGCTTCCAGTGGCGGCTGGTGAAAAATATTCTCGGTGGGGCTGTGCCATACTTTTTTTTTCCTGTAACCATCGCGATATATTTTAACACAAACTGCAGGACAGCAGTGCTCAGTGAAACATTCAGTAATTATTTAATGCCAATATTAAAAAGTTGAGGCATTCTTACACAAAAACATATTACACAAACCCAAGCCTTTCATTTGCATTTAAAGTGAACTTTTTACCATTGGTAGTAAACAGGCAACGCAACAGGCATGCTGTCAGAACAGAGTGGAAAGTGGACAATAACATGAAATTATTATAAAGTTTATAGGAAATCTTACACTGTATAAAAGGATGTATAATATAGAAATGGATATCAAGTGGATGAACTCAAACCTTTGACTGGAAGAATAGCATACAGTATTTTATGATCATACTAAATGTGACTAATTGTTAATGTGCTCCAGAACTGCAACAATTAATTAATACAAAACAACATATATACAGTAATATTAGCAAAGACACTATTAAGACTTTCTAGAGTACCATATATAACTGGATTTTTTATGCTAAGGTCAACTATATACAAAGAAACATGCGGCCAGAGCTGCTCTGTGTGTGTGTGTGTCTGTCATCTTATTTGTACAGGAATTTTGCCCGTCTGTCCTTCTGAGTGGCAAACCTCTCAATGACCCTTTGATTAAAGTCAGGAATGTCCCTGACAAGTTTCTTCTCCATGGAGAGCATGGCCAGAGCGTTCAGGCGATCCTGTGTCATGCTGTTTCTCAGGAAGGTCTTGATCCTTTTCAGTGTAGAGAAGCACCTTTCTGACTCAGCAGTTGTCATGGGTGTGGTGATGAGGATCTTGAGGAGGCTGGCAGTCTCTGTGAAAGTGCTCTGAAGGTTGTTCTCCATGAAGAACTGGTACAGGGGCACTGCACCACTACAAGCCTTGAACTCACTGTTCTCATAGATGAGGGACAGTTCGGTTTTGAGCTTGGCCTTGTTCAACATGGGGTACGCCTCCACGGTTGTTTCAAGCGCTGTATCGGGGAACTTCACACTGTGTTGTGGGAACAACTCTCCGTGCAATAGTGTTGCGCTGATGAGGTGCTGGGTGAAGGAGAACCTCTCTTTGGCATGACTCAGGATGGTATCACATACCTGTAAAAGATACATCATCAGCTTTAATTTGCAATTAAGCTATTTTGATGCAAGTGATCCTGACTGACACATGCCTATGTCCAACTCAAGTATATGATTACCAAGGTGCTGATTGTTCAGGGTTTTGGCTACATACTACCAGGCCTGAAAAAAGTTCTATGGGGAAACACTGACAATTACATCACAACTTACCTCTATAGCCAACCTCTGTTGTTCTCCTGGTCCCAGCATCCTCCGTCGCTTGATGGGCTGTTGCTGCTCGTCAGATGCGCTGTCCCCACACAAAGAGGGAATTGAGGCCCTGGGTCCAAAAAATAAAGTTTAATTTGATAACTTGCAATCAGACTTCTTAGCTCACTGTAATTCCCCCTCAACACACAACCAGTGACTTTTATATATATATATATATATAGACAGACAGACAGACAGACAGACAGACAGTGTGTATATACACACAAACTATGTCTAGTAACTGCTTTTAACCTGTGATGTACATAATTAACTGATGTTATTACGTTTTAAAGCCTTTTTCTATTACATTTGTGAGAGGGATGCAACATAATTTTGTTCTGCTGTGCACTTAGCAATAAAGTTAATCTTCAATAACAACTAGGCCTCTTCTAGAAATTGACCTGGTGGACACCTGAATAATTATTACAAACTGTGTAGTACTTTCCTGCATTATTATCAACGTCTGATTGTGTCTTTTTGGACAAACACTTGTTCTCGTGGTCGAGTAACAACAACTGCGCTCCTTGAGTGACGGGTGGTACTTGGTGAGAGAGGGAGAGAGACGACCCAAATTGCGGAGTAAACTAGAAAAACGGACGTTACACATGGCGGAGTGGCATTACCACATTTAACAAACCAAACATTGAAATACCGTTATAGAAGGTAAAGTAAAAACCCAAACTGGTCTGTGCATCAATACCGGTATATAGTAATATATAGGCAACATACCGTAAATCTGTATCAATTATGTATCAGTTTTACATGTGACCCATATCAAATTTGCGCATTCACACTGAAGGAGCACACAAATGCAATGCTCATTTGGCGTGATTGTCGTGGTAACACAGGTGAAAAAAAAATCCTGAATGGTATCCTAATGGCAGCCATTTTGGTTAGGGAGAAATACAAACAACTCTACTGCCATACATTCCAATTAGACTGAAGGCATACAGTTGTGTCCAAATATATTGGCACCCTTGGGCTTTTCTTAAATAATTCCCTATTTCTTCTAAAATCAGTTGAAATTTGAGAGGAAAAAATGGGTCTCCACACCTTTAATTATATTTCTGTAAACTTAAGTTTACAATTGTAATTTAGAAAATATAGACAAATGTCATGGACTAAATTATTGGCACCCTGGAGCTAGTACTTGGTTGCACAGCTTTTGGCCAAGATAGCTGCCAACATATGCTTATTGTAGACATCAATGAGCTTGCTGCACCTTTTCTGCTGGCAATTTGGCCCATTCTTCAGCAGCAAACTGCTGTAATTCTTCAATGTTTGAGGGTTGCACTCCACCAACTTCTTTTTTTCAGATCTTGCCAAAACTAATGTGGTCCCGTGTAGCTCAGTTGGTAGAGCATGGCGCTTGCAACGCCAGGGTTGTGGGTTCGTTTCCCACGGGGGCCAGTATGAAAAAATGTATGCACTCTTAACTGTAAGTCGCTCTGGATAAGAGCGTCTGCTAAATGACTAAAATGTAATGTAAATGTCTTCTCTTTCCTTTTAAAATACTAAAACAAATATAATTGTGACGGCTCTATGATAATCACTCACTTTGATGACCAGACACATTTAGGCTTTTAAACTGTTGTAAGTGAACTATTCATCTTTCTAACAGCATCTTTATCAGCCAATAGTAAATATAGTTATTTACCTGATTGTTAGCATGCTTTCTGTGAACCTCTGGACAATTGCTTTAATGAAGACAGGGTCGATGTTCCTCTTCTGCAGCTGGCTGAAAAGCATGTCCACATTTGGCATGATCTTGTGGAACAGTGCCAGGAAAAAACAGAAAGCCTCGTCTTGAGCATCCTCACAAAGCCCCCGCCTCTCTGACAGTCGGGGCATCAAAGTTCCCAGAGTCTCTGATGGTCTGGAAACACGTTAGGAGGTCATCCCTGTACTCGTACACAGTGTTTACAGCGCGACTGTGGAAGTTCCACCGTGTTGTAGAGGCTCTGGGAGTCTATGCGCAACCACTTCGTCAAGCACGGTGGTTCGCTTGGGAGACCTGGAGAAGAAAGCAGAAAATCCTGCAAGGTCGGAAAAGAAAGTGCCGATCCTGGGGATGCGTGAAGTAGCCTGCTGCATGATGAGGTTCAGCTGATGTGCATAGCAGTGGACGTAGTGCGCATTTTCGTACACATCCACTATTTTACGCTGCACTCCGCCGGTGGCTCCCCTCATCACACTTGCTCCGTCGTAAGCCTGGGCAATAAGTTTGGCCTTTTGTCCATGTGAGAGTATGGTGCTGAGCCTCTCCAGCAGCGCTGTAGCGATGGTGTCGGCGGTTGCGTTCTCGATCAAAATGAACTCGAAAACGCTCTTGGACGTTACTTTTAGCATCGATGTAGCGTATCACAAGCACCAACTGGCAGTGGGTGGAAACGTCAGTCGTCTCGTCAGCTTGAATGGCGATAAAATCAGCACTCTTTACTTCCTCCAGGATGTAATCCTTAAGCACTGACAACATACAGTCCAACAGCTCGTTCTGTATCGTCTTTGACGTGCCCTTAAAAACGGTAGCTGTCTTCAGGTGCTCCTCCAGCACACTGTCGAGGGAGGCAACAAAATCCACTAAGCCCCGGAAAATGCCGGGGTTGTCCGAGAGTCAGTCTCCTCGTGCCCACGCAAGGCCAACTCAAAAGCCCCACAGAACTTCACACAATCGATAATTTTGGATAGAATGTGCCTGTTTTTATCCACCTCCTCATTGTGTTTCCTCACCGCAATCCTGTGGCCGTCATCCAGCTGCGTAGCAATGTTCACCCTTCCTAATACAGCTAGCTTTACAGAGTTGTCCATGTGTGCCCTGGTGTTCTCATGTTTCTTTACCTTCTCTGACAGGTGCTTCATATCCCTCACTCCGGTACCTGTCCATGCTGAATCTGACCCCGTCGTTTTAAAAAGCAAGCACGGAAAGCAAAATAAAGCATTAGCATCAGTGCACCCAGCTAGCCAAGCCTTCCTGGTGTACCAGCTACGGGAGAAGCCGCGCATATACTGCTTCCCTTTCTCGCTAGCCTGCTGTCTGATTGAGAGGTCAGGTTGATCTGGGCCCAGCTCTTTCACCCGAACTTTCTCTGACAAAGTTCTCCTCTCAAACGGATCTTGGAGGAGAGATTTCACCGAGTTAGGGTTGGGTCTTGGAGGAGTAACGTTTGCGTTCGCCATTGTCGTCTAGTAAAAATGGCGCCACTGGAGCCCGGTCCTTATTTTATCAGGGGCGAGCTTGGGAGCGATAAAATAATCGCCCTCCTTGGATTCGAATTAAAATCGCTGATTAGCTACATTTTATGTCATACATTCATATCTTAAATTAGCAATTGGCTTAACTGCTACGTAGACCCGCCTCCTCGGGGCACTTTCTGTATCGCCCAGAGCTGACGAGGCGTTTGACAGGCAGAGGAAAGGTTGCGAATATGATTTTCTATCATATCTTACACATATTACTGTGTGCATTCCATATTTCAAACACACAAATATTGACATACTGATGTTTTTATTATTATTATTATTATTTTTATTTTTTTATTTTTAAAAAGAAATAATTTTATTTAAGGGGGCGGCGCCCTAGCGCCCTCTATCGGCCAGCCGCCACTGGAAGCTTCTGATAGGCTAATTGACATCATTTGAGTCAATTGGAGATGTACCTGTATGTATTTCAAGGCCTACCTTCAAACTCAGTGCCTCTTTGCTTGACATCATGGGAAAGTCAAAAGAAATCAGCCAAGACCTCAGAAAAAAAATCGTAGACCTCCACAAGTCTTGTTCATCCTTGGGAGCAATTTCCAAATGCCTGAAGGTACCACGTTCATCTGTACAAACAATAGTATGCAAGTACACCATGGGACTATGCAGCCGTCATATCGCTCAGGAAGGAGAGGCGTTCTGTCTCCTAGAGATGAACGTACTTTGGTGTTTAAAGTGCAAGTCAATCCCAGAAAAACAGCAAGGGACCTTGTGAAGATGCTGGCGGAAACAGGTACAAAAGTATCTATATCCACAGTATAACAAGTCCTATATTGACATAACCTGAAAGGCTGCTCAGCAAGGAAGAAGCCACTGCTCCAAAACCGCCATAAAAAAGACAGACTACGGATTGCAACTGCACATGGGGACAAAGATCTTACTTTTTAGAGAAATGTCCTTGGTCTGATGAAACTAAAATAAAACTGTTTGGCCATAATGACCATCGTTATGTTTGGAGGAAAAAGGGGGTATTTGCAGCAGGAGAGACTGGTGCACTTCACATATTAGATGGCATCATGAGTAAGGAAGATTATGTGGATATATTGAAGCGACATCTCAAGACATCAGTCAGGAAGTTAAAGCTTGAAGCCCGAAATGTTTGATCCAAGTTAAACAATTTAAAGGCAATGCTACCAAATACTAATTGAGTGTCATCAGTCATGATAATTATATATTTACATTTTGGTCCTCTGTAGCTCAGCTGGTAGAGCACGGTGCTTGTAACGCCATGGTAGTGGGTTCGATCCCCGGGACCACCCATACACAAAAAAAAATGTATGCACGCATGACTGTAAGTCGCTTTTGATAAAAGCGTCTGCTAAATGGCATATTATTATTATTTAGCAGACACTCTTATCCAGAGCAACTTACAGTTAGTGACATTTTCATACTGGTCCCCCGTGGGAAACGAACCCACAACCCTGGCGTTGCAAGCGCCATGCTCTACCAACTGAGCTACATCCTCCACTCACTATAACAGGGGTTAGACACTACACAGACTCATTTCCTAGAACTTTAAAACACTGGCAGTTTGTCTACTTCACTTCTTTAGTCTACTCTCTGATCACTCTAGATAGCCCAGTAAATAAAACAAATGCTGGCAATACTGGTGTCAAACCATGCAAGTCTGAGTAGCATGGAATAACATACCATCTTATTGAAACAGTTCATCGTGAAACCGTTCTACTGCAACTTTTCATGCACAGTGGGAAGTTGGAACGAACAACAAACTTAGATAGAACCTGCTCTTACCGTGAGAAACAGATTTCCCAATCTTCTCCTCCTCTTCTTCATCTTTAATGTTGACATTCAGCTCCAGTTTTTGACTGCAGTCTTCCAGCTTCACTGATGCCATCTCTGGATCCTGCAGTAAACTGGGCTCCACTGTCACAATCAGGACCCAGTGACTGTAGGTTTGGCCTCAGTGTGGAAGGAGAGAGGCAGGCTGGGTTTGTCCTCACTGTTGATGTTACCGGCCTCAGATTTAATTCTAGTCGTCCTGTAGTAACAATGAGAAACAGAAACAAAAAGTTATTGTCTTGACAGTTCTGGCACTTTCGTTATTCTATAAAAATATATTAGATCAGATAGCTAAGCATTGACAACAAACCATTTATTAATTTCACATTAGACACAAATTGCATACTTTAAATTAAACAACGTAAGTGCACTTAACCTATAGCAGATTTCAGAAATTCACATAAATGACTGAAAAACCATTTAGTACAAGGTTCAGGGACGGCCTGTTCAATAGGGCGATATGGGCGACGCACTGCCAAACGGGAAAAGGAAGGGATTTTTTTTCTAATCAATTATATCACGGCAACAGTAGTTATCAGTGTTGTAATCTAGACGCCACAGTGCCACACTGCCACTAAATGTCCAATTGCTTCAAATGGCCACCCCCCCTTTTGGGGCGATTTCAGTCAGGTTGAAAATCGCCCAGAAGTCTGTCATAGACTCCCATGTAAAATCTTTTTTTTTCAAATTTCTGAGCTTTCAATACAATCTCTATGGGTGTCTGAGGGCTTGCACTTACGCGCTTTCGTCATACGTAACGTAACCATGAACGTAACTAAGAAAATAGCGGGTAGCAGCGTCTCTGTTGCGACCTGCAGTGTGTGTGACGTTATCTTATGTTTTTAATTTGTACACTTAGTTTACAAACATTCTGCCAACCATAGATTTCCAGTGGTGGGGTCACGGTGTTGGACTGATCTTGTTGATCGTGTACATACCCGCTACGAACGGACTAAATAATGAAAACGCTGCTGGCAGCGGAATCCAATACAGCAGGGAGTTTTTACTACAATGCAACTCAAATACGAACGCGATGGATATCCCAATGGCCCATCTAATACCTGATTGTCTGCGAGTGGATTACAAACCCAAATGCAAACGTGGAAAACGCGGGGGAATCAGACAACGACTTTAAAAAAATTAAGAACAAACTTCCCTTACCCACCACCTTGCTGATTAATGCCCAGTCACTGAGGGGGAAAGCGGATGAGTTGTCAGCGAATCTGCGCTTCCAACACGAATATCGGGAGGCCTGTTTGCTGGCATTTACTGAGACTTGGCTGGATGACAGAGTCCCGGACAGAGAAGTGGAGCCGGCCGGCTTCACCCTGGTCAGAGCGGACCGCGATCTGACAGTCACAGGGAAACTTCACGGCGGGGGCGTCTGTCAGGGACCAGTGGTGTAAATCGATCCTGGTAAGAGAGCGACTCTGTACCCCGACATTGAACTGCTTTCTGTGTCACTGCGACCTTACTATCTGCCCCGTGAGTTCCCCCAATTGTTTGTTACCGTTGTGTACATTCAACCAAAAGCTAATATAACAAAGGCATCAGAGATTATTTATAATCTGTCACAGAAACTGGAATCCATCTCCCCCGACGCACCCAAATTTATTTTAGGGGATTTTAACAACTGTACCTTGCACAAAGTCTTGCGCACATACCATCAGTATGTGAAATGTCACACTAGGAAAAATAGGACTCTTGATTTGTGCTATGGGACAATACCAAAGGCGTTCTCTGCCACCACCAGACCTCCTCTGGGGACATCAGACCACAATGTGGTCTACCTCAGGCCAATTTACTGTCGCCTCCTGGAGAGGGAGAAACCCACAGTTAAAACTGTCCAGATCTGGAATGACAACAGTATCACTTGGGGTGTTTTGACTGTACAATGTGGGAGGTATTTGAGGACAGCAGCTCTGATCTGGATGAACTCACAGAGGTTATTTCAGACTATGTAAACTTCTGTGTTGAGTCAGTTGTGCCTACTAAGACCTGTAAAATCTTCCCTAACAACAAGCCTTGGGTATCAAAACATCTAAAATCACTACTTGATAGGAAGAAGGCAGTTTATGCTGGGGGTGATAGACAGGCTTTAAGAGATGTACAACGTGAGATAAAAAGACAGATACTGGTGGACAAGTTTTGCGGAGTGTTTGAGTTAGCTTTGCGAGGCAAAGATGAAACTGAGGGCTCCACCAACCCTGGTAAGCCAACACTTGAGATCAGTCAATAAATGCTTCTGGTATTGACTTATATGCTGCCCCCGTCTTCATGTTGTTGCTGGACATATCTTTTTTAAAATGTGTGTAGGTCACCTAAATCATCAGAAAAATTGCCCCCCCTGAGAATTTTTTCAGGAGCCGCCACTGACAAGGTTGCAGTTTGTTTTAGGCAGCACTATGTAATATTTTCCTGAATAACGTTGTCTTCACTGTATTATTTCAATCAAAAAACAATTGTATTTATTCATAGGTACAACTTCACAAGCCCTTAATTCATTTGATTGCTGACTGTTTGAAATGCAGTGTATTTTACCTTTAATTGTACAACACTTACTTAGAGAAAAACAAAATTAAGAAATCTTGAATCACCCATACGTTTGAAAAAACTCAAGATACAGCTGTATGATTTAGTCCATATCGCCCAGCCATAACAGAGTACATTAAAGTAGAATACAATACAGTACGTTATACTGTACTATACTCTGTACTGTTGTACTGTACTAAACGAAACTTCTCTTTCCTGTACTCTGCTGTACTGTACTTTCCAATCTTGTGAAACAGTAGCTATGTTTCCAATAACTTGTCCAGTGATTTTTTTCTGGACATTTAGAAAAAGTTTGCATAGAAAATAGATAGGACAATTGCCCTCTAGGGTGTGTTTCCATGTAAGTTTCTTATGTCGATAAAAACAGCTGGACGTAATGACTCACCCTGTAACGTCAAAATGATTTGGCAATCATCATTTATTTAAAAAACACTGTTTCAATCCTCAGTTGTCAGAATAAAAGAAACTTTGACAAAAGAAAAACCCACCCGTCCTACGATTTAAAATGTTGTCGCGCTTTATAACATTTCTCCTATATCTGCCGCTTCCATTACACACGGTGCAAAGATTTTTGTTGTTGCAACATTGCTTTTGTCGAATGCACCTGGGTCAATGGAAACCTGCCTAATGATGTCTGAGTGATTGGTTCAGATTTGGTCCGGTCTAATGTTTGGGCCAAGTCAGTTAAGAACAAATTCTTATTTACAATAATGGCTTACCTTGGCCAAAACCGGACGACGCTGGGCCAATTTTGCACCGCCC
Source organism: Coregonus clupeaformis (assembly GCF_020615455.1). Classification (NCBI taxonomy): domain Eukaryota; kingdom Metazoa; phylum Chordata; class Actinopteri; order Salmoniformes; family Salmonidae; genus Coregonus; species Coregonus clupeaformis. The sequence goes on along the minus strand of NW_025533830.1, from coordinate 130,292 downwards.
TATGCAACTCCCAATCACGGCCGTATTGTGATACAGCCTGGAATCCAACCAGGGTCTGTAGTGACAGATGCAGTGTCTTAGACCGCTGCGCCACTCGGGAGCCCTGTGACTAATCATTTTGTCTATTTAAGCTCTGAAAAGGCCTATCAGCTACTCCACTTTATCAGGAGTTATCCTGAGCCTATTTTCAATGAGAAAGAATGCATTTGCACAGCGGGACATGCAGAAATATTTTTTTTTTTGCTATGATCATCTCGTCAAAAATGTACAGAGACAAACTTGAAACCACTGATTATCATGACAATTTAGCTGACAGGGTTAAACTCCCGGACAACAGTGGTTTCAGAGTCCGGCAATAGAGTGAAGACGCTAATATTTGTGTAAACTCTACATAGTTGTGTTCTGTGGGTGTCACTGAGTAGGCTGAACAATACATAGGTAGGGCTGTACAGTGCAATATGAATGTCCAACACAAACAAAAGAAACAGCATACTCAACTGGCGTAACGCGGTAAGGACCAAGAACGGGGTCAATATGGACCACGGGTCACAAAAAAATTATATAATAATACTGTTTTGGTTGGGCTTCAACCCCTGGTATCATATAAACACACATAAGACATGGAAACACGTAGAATTGCTTAAAAAGATCAACAACTACAAATCTCAGCCCCATCGTAAAATGTGTAGAATTACGGGATATTAGCTTTAAAACTGCTAAATGTTCTCTCCGCCAACAAGAGGGTTGTGAACAGTTTGGGGTCACAAGTTGGGGGTTTGTTACTACACCAATAAATGACAATATCCATCCGGACCTTTGCCACCTAGGAAATTTGTTTGACCGGACCTTCTCAAATAGTACTGGAGTACCCCTGCAATAGACTGACTGGGAAGGTGATTTTTCACAGTTAAAGTCCTGCAATAAGAGCTAAGACGCTAATATTTGTATAAACTCTTGAGAATTGTTTTCTGTGGGTGTCACCCGTTTCATGGGAGCACAATCCAACCCGTTTCATAAGTGCATATAAGAACGCCCCCAATGCAATTATGTGGTCTAATACCTCCACAGTGGGATTTCAACCGTTTTTTCCCCTGTTTATTTTCAAAATAATTAGTTTTTGTAATTCATTTTAAATTAAGTAACAACGTTTGACATGATTCCAATATTTTGTATCAGTTTGCATCACTTTCAATGAAGGCCTTTTATTTTGAGGGCAAACCGCAAATTCCACTACTGTGGCTAATCGTTATTATGACTAGCTTCACATACATAGGGACAAGCGGGTACCAGGGCTGCGTCCAGCAGGAGGACGGAGACGTTGGCCACGATCAGATACAAATGTATTATGTAGAACAAACATGCATCTGATTCTAAGGAATCATGTCAATTCTATTCAGGGCATTTCTATCTGCAACTTTCCAAAACGTTTTTGAACTGAACATACCCAGGCGAAACGCACTGACCTATATACGAACCTGGAAAGCCTCACAAATGAAAACGTGTAATGGACCCCGCGCCGTGTGCTGGTAAAATATTTTTAGCACGTTCTTCAATCACTCGGATTGACACAACAATTACACAAAACCTTTGCCAAACGTGATAATACCTTGACTGATTTGTTATCTAACATGTTATGACGTTATTTCGATATTAGACAGTTTAAAAGTGCTATTACATACCTGTAGTAATAAAGAGAAACGGAAACCACAGTCGTGTCGTTTTCTTTGTTCTGAAGAATGTTGCGCGCCTCGCCGGAAGTTCCTGTTCCCCAACTACCACAATGCACAGCGCCATCTTCTTCTTCTTCTGTGGGTTTTATGGCAGACTACTTCCAAAAGTTGTATTGCCGCCACCAACTGGATGGTTTGAAACCACAAAATAAATTAAATAAAAAATACATCCATACTTAATAGTGATACTAACTTACTCCACCCTAATAAAAATAGTACATTGCCAAAACAAACAAAACTCCCATTTCTTCCTTCCTTTAAATCTCCATATCTCCCTTCTCAGTCTCTAGGACCTGAGATGGTGGTACGGCTTTTGACAATATTCCATGTAACTCTTTTGCCAATAAATCTTTCAGCCCCAGGAACCGTTCTGCCGCAACCACAATGATTTATATCTTCCTAGATCTTTTCTCCACCTTGGCAGTACCGTTAATCACCATTGCGATAAAGGCCACAAAGTCCACCTTTTTAACCTTTAAAATGTCAGGATCATCTTGTTGAAATGCAACCCCTGCAGCTTGCATTGAAGGCTTATCCACCACCATTATATTTACTGTAAAGATAACCCCCAACAACTACAATGATTCAGTAGATCAGTAATGTTACAGTACTCTAGCATGTCTCACAGCTGCTTATGCTGACAAAACATGTAAGTGAATAGGTCAGATTTAGCTTTGTGATGCTCATTTAAACTTCCTGTCTTGTTCAGCTTCAGAACAACAGTAAATATGTCACTTGAAACATAGTTTTTTGGTAATTCATTACACAAAAGAGAAGAGCTTGACTAGTACAAATTCATATACATACTATTTTTCATTGGCAGATAAATTAAACAGGCTTGAATTAAGCCTTAATGACTAAAATAACTCATCTAGTTTTAAAATACAATTTAATAAACAAAAAGTATCCACCCAAACTAACTGGTGAAAACTGATCATCACACCATCTCTATCTGATACCTGTTGTGTCTGCTAGCTCATTCCCACAGAAACCTGCAGAGGAAATCAGTACCACCCAGTCAACCAGCCTCACAGAGGATATTCAACCCTAAGGGCAAATCCAAGGTAATCTCAATATCTTTACAATAGAAGCTAACAAATCACACCAAAACTGACCAGGTGAACACTGTAAAGAAAAGTAAAGAAAGGCTAACATTCTATAACAGTTCCTTTCCTCTAAAACAGTTCTCTCACAGTGAGAAACAATAGGATTACAATAGAGTGTGCTACGATTTCTTGAGAATTAAGTGATGGAATGATTTTAATCTTAGCTAGTCAGACAACTGATGAGGATTCTCACATGTATGTGGCCATGTTGAGAGAAACTCTTCCAACAGTCAGAGCAGGAGTACCAGATCCCTTGATATTTTACAGCTCTTCCCACAATCAGAGCAGGGAAATAGATTATCTCCTGTGTGTATTTTTAGGTGAATTTTTTAGCTTTGATAGAATTGGGAAAATCTCCTCACAATGTGGGCAGTGGTGAGACCTCTTAGCTCTGTGATCTTCCTGCTGTTGTTCTCTGGATGTAGAGAATGTCTCAACATGGTCTCCTGTGTGAACAACATCAGAAGAACCAGTCAGTTGGTGTGATTTACATCAATCACATTTATTTTATAAAGCCCATTTTACATCAGCCGTTGTCACAGAGTGCTTTACAGATACCCTAACCTAATGTATCAGGCGTAAAAAGAAACGCCTAAACCAGGTCCACAGAAACCAGAAGCTTCGGATTTCAGGCTTTGCCTTCCTCTCTGCCTTTTCCCTGAAACACGGATGCTTCCGGTGTTTGTTGACTCCCGCTGAGGGTGCAGGTACCGAGACTACAACCCCAAAGAGCAAGCAATGCAGAAGCACAGTGGCTAGGAAAAACTCCCTAGAAGGAAGGAACCTAGGAAGAAACCTAGAGAGGAACCAGGCTCTGAGCAGTGGCCAGTCCTCTTCTGGCTGTACTGGGTAGCAAATGACTTAATATAAGTATGCTGTACAATACAGGGGAATAAAACTATTCTAAAGTGTTACGAGCCATATCATCCTCCACTCACTATCACAAGGGTTAGTAACCATCAGGGTTGGGGTCAATTCCATATCAATTCACATTTTTAAATTTGACTAATTCATCAGACACTCTTATCCAGAGTGACTTACAATAGTGCATTCATCTTAAGATAGCTAGGTGAGACAACAACGCATCACAATCGTATCAATTACATTTTCTAGGGTGCAGAAAGGGAGTAGAGTAGGGTCCAGGAGGCAAAGTCAGAGTCATGAGAGAGGATATGATAAAATAGGCGAGAGAAGCGGGAGAGAGAGAGTGAAGATTGCGGCGGTGCATTACCATCTGGGTTAGGGCTGAGTGGGAGGAGCATGACCATCTAGGTTAGGGCTGAGTGGAAGGAGCATGACCATCTGGGTTAGGGCTGAGTGGGAGGAGCATGACCATCTGGGTTAGGGCTGAGTGGGAGGAGCATGACCATCTGGGTTAGGGCTGAGTGGGTAGGTTGGAGGAGAGATGGAGAGAAAAGGAAACAAAGTAGGGATCAGAGACTTGGAGGGGGGTTGCAGTGAGATTAGTAGGAGAACAGCCTCTAGTGAAGATGGGGTCAAGCAGTGGGAGGGGACTGGGAAAGGGTGAGGTCAAAAGAGGAAAGGTGTTTCCAGTAAACCAATTTTCCTGATTGAAAAAAATTGAAGAGAATTGGAATTAGAATGACAGTGTACTTCCTGAATTGACTGGAATTTAAATGGAATTGACACCAACCCTGGCAACTACACAGACTCATTTCATAGAACTTCAAAACACTGGCACTATGTGACACTCTGGCTCTATGGACGTTTATATTGAGCCAGGGTTGTTCATTTTCGTGTGTTTGGGTGTATTTCATTTGGTGGTGTTGGGGATGGGTGAGTTTCATTTTGTTTGTGTCATGTGGTGATTGGTCGATGACTCCCAATCGGAGGTAACGAGTGTCAGCTGTCGGCTCGTTATCTCTGATTGGGAGCCATATATATTCTGTGTGTTTTCTCCTTTGTGTTGTGGGTTATTGTTTCTTTGTTGCTGTTAGTAGTATTCAGTATAGAACTTCACGGATCGTCATTTGTTGTTTTCTTCGTGGTTGCTTTAAAGTTAATAAAGTCATCATGTTCACTCGCAACGCTGCGCATTGGTCTCCTCCTTCAGGCGAGCGTGAAACAATAACCCACCAAAAAGGACCAAGCAGCGCGTCCAGGAGCAAGGGGTCTGGACACAGGAGTTATGGATGCCTCCTAAGGACTTTTGGACATGGGGAGGAGATTCGGGCTGGAAAGGGTCCTTGGGCACAACCGGAGGAACATCATCGCCCTCGTGAAGAGCTGGAGGCAGCTGCAGCCGAGAGGAGGTGGTCTGAGGAGGGAATATCACCGCCCTCGTGAAGAGCTGGAGGCAGCTGCAGCCGAGAGGAGGTGGTATGAAGAGGAAGCGCGGAGTCGAGGCTGGAAGCCCGTGGTTACTCCCCAAAAATTTTTTGGGGGGGGGCACATGGCTTGGGCGCCTGGGCAGCAGGAGGCTGCCACAGGGAGAAAAGGAGAGAAGGCTATCGGATTACGGGAGCCATTGGCGAGTAGAGGGAGGGAAGTTGTTGTGGCACGGCATGAGAGACTGAAGTGTGTTCCCAGTCTGGTCGGGTCCGTTCTTGATCCCCAGTTAAGGCCAGTGGTGGGTGTTCCCGGTGCGGTCCGGCCTGTTCCTACTCCACGCACCAGGTCCACGATGTGCGTCGCCAGCCGGCCTGAACTGGCCGTCTGCCCAACGGCGCCTGAACTGCCCGTCTGCCCAACGCCGTCTGAACTGCCCGTCTGCCCAACGCCGTCTGAACTGCCCGTCTGCCCAACGGCGCCCTGAACTGCCCGGCTGCCCAACGCCGTCTGAACTGCCCGTCTGCCCAACGCCCGTCTGAACTGCCCGTCTGCCCAACGCCGTCTGAACTGTCCGTCTGCCCAACGCCGTCTGGAACTGCCCGTCTGTACTGAGCCTGCAAAGCCGCCCGTCTGCCATGAGCCTTCAGAGCCGTCCGCCAGACCGGAGCCGCTGGAGCTCTCCGCCAGACAGGATCAGCCAGAGCCTTCCGCCAGACAGGATCAGCCAGAGCCTTCCTGCCAGACAGGATCAGCCAGAGCCTTCCGCCAGACAGGAGCAGCCAGAGCCTTCCGCCAGACAGGATCAGCCAGAGCCTTCCGCCAGACAGGATCAGCCAGAGCCTTCCGCAGACAGGAGCAGCCAGAGCCTTCCGCCAGACAGGATCAGCCAGAGCCTTCCGCTCCAGCCATGAGCAGCCAGATCCGTCAGCCAGCCATGAGCAGCCAGATCCGTCAGCCAGCCACGAGCAGCCAGATCCGTCAGCCAGCCACGAGCAGCCAGACCCGTCAGCTGGCCGCGAGCAGCCAGACCCGTCAGCCAGCCATGAGCAGCCAGATCCGTCAGCCAGCTATGAGCAGCCAGATCCGTCAGCCAGCCATGAGCAGCCAGATCCGTCAGCCAGCCATGAGCAGCCAGATCCGTCAGCCAGCCACGAGCAGCCAGATCCGTCAGCCAGCCACGAGCAACCAGATCCGTCAGCCAGCCATGAGCAGCCAGACCCGTCAGCCAGCCGCGAGCAGCCAGACCCGTCAGCCAGCCATGAGCAGCCAGACCCGTCAGCCAGCCATGAGCAGCCAGATCCGTCAGCCCGCCAGGATCCGCCAGATCCGTCAGCCAGCCAGATCCGCCAGAGCCGTCCTGCCAGGATCCGCCAGAGCCGTCCAGCCAGGATCCGCCAGAGCTGTCCAGCCAGGATCCGCCAGAACCGTCTAGCCAGGATCCGCCAGAGCCGTCCAGCCAGGATTCGCCAGAGCCGTCCAGCAAGGGATCCGCCAGAGCCGTCCAGCCAGGATCCGCCAGAGCCGTCCAGCCAGGATCCGCCAGAGCCGTCCAGCCAGGATCCGCCAGAGCCGTCCAGCCAGGATCCGCCAGAGCCGTCCAGCCTGGATCCGCCAGAGCCGTCCCCGCCAGGATCCGCCAGAGCCGTCCCGGGCCAGGATCCGCCAGAGCCGTCCCGCCAGGATCCGCCAGAGCCAGCCAGCCAGGATCCGCCATCTAGTCAGGTACTGCCCCTTAGTCCGGTGCTGTCCCTTAGCCCGGTGCTGCCCCTTATCCCGGTGCTGCCCCTTAGGCCGATGCTGCCCCTTAGTCCGGGGTTGCCCCTTAGTCCAGGTGGGGTTAGGTGGAGGGTGGTCATTGGGAGGAGGCTACCGAAGCAGGTGGTGACTGTGGTGGGGTGGGGATCACGACCGGGAGCCAGAGCCGCCACCATGGACAGACGCCCACCCAGACCCTCCCCTAGTCCTGATGTTGGTGCGCCCGGAGTTCGCACCTTTAGGGGGGTACTGTGACACTCTGGCTCTATGGACGTTTATATTGAGCCAGGGTTGTTCATTTTCGTGTGTTTGGGTGTATTTCATTTGGTGGTGTTGGGGATGGGTGAGTTTCATTTTGTTTGTGTCATGTGGTGATTGGTCGATGACTCCCAATCGGAGGTAACGAGTGTCAGCTGTCGGCTCGTTATCTCTGATTGGGAGCCATATATATTCTGTGTGTTTTCTCCTTTGTGTTGTGGGTTATTGTTTCTTTGTTGCTGTTAGTAGTATTCAGTATAGAACTTCACGGATCGTCATTTGTTGTTTTCTTCGTGGTTGCTTTAAGGTTAATAAAGTCATCATGTTCACTCGCAACGCTGCGCATTGGTCTCCTCCTTCAGACGAGCGTGACACACTATGTCTACTTCACTTCTTTAGTCTACTCTCTGATCACTCCAGATAGCCCAGTTAATAAAACAAATGCTGACAATACTGGTGTCATCCATGCAAGTCTCAGTAGCATGAAATAACATATATCTTATCATCGAAACAGTTCTATAACAACTTTTCATGCCCAACGATAAAACAAGCTTTGTTGTGTTGAGTTCTTCAGGGGGTGTCAGAATGACAGAAGGAACTTATGGAGGTCTTACTATTGGAGATAACTCCTAGATGTAGATAGTACTATAGTGGCGGGCCCAACCCCAGACTTCTCTTTTATCAACCCAAAGGTTTTACTGTCTTCTCAGGAATTCAGCCTTCTCTGTGTTGCTCCCCACATCCCCCCATTCTGAATTATGCATTATCTCACCATCCCCCATTATTAATTATGCATTATCTCACCATCCCCCATTCTGAATGATGCATTATCTCACCCTCCTCCATTCTGAATGATGCATTATCTCACCATCCCCCATTATTAATGATGCATTATCTCACCAACCCCATTCTGAATTATGCATTATCTCACCCCCTCCCCCATTCTGAATGATACATTATCTCACCATCCTCCATTCTGAATGCTGCATTATCTCACCATACCCCATTCTGAATGATGCATTATCTCACCATCCCCCATTCGGAATGATGCATTATCTCACCATCCCCCGTTCTGAATGATGCATTATCTCACCATCCCCCATTCTGAATGATGCATTATCTCACCATCCCCCATTCTGAATGATGCATTATCTCACCATCCCCCATTCTGAATTATGCATTATCTCACCATCCCCCATTCTGAATTATGCATTATCTCACCATCCCCCATTCTGTCACACCTCTGAGCTCCTGTTGTGAGAACCTACTGTAGGTCTGATATCTGATTGGAAGTTAACTCAACAGTAATGTTGTTGATCAACAAGTCCGATTTTGAATCCAAACATGGTCAAATGGTTCTAAAAGGGTCTTAGCTTCAATGTGTCTTTCTCTTTTGTTCTTGACCTGCTGTGGTGAGAAATATACTGACTGTACAAAACATTAGGAACACCTTCCTAATATTGAGTTGCACCCCCTTCTGCCCTCAGAAAAGCCTAAATTTGTCAGGGCATGGACTCTACAAGGTGTCGAAAGCCTTCCACAGGGATGCTGGCCCATGTTGACTCCAATGCTTTCCACAGTTGTGTCAAGTTGGCTGTCCTTTTGGTGGTGGACCGTTCTTGATACCCACAGGAAACTGTTGAAACTGCGGGAAACTGTGTTGCAGTTCTTGACACACTAAAACGGGTGCGTCTGGTACCTACTACCATACCCTGTTCAAAGACACTTAAATCTTTTTTTCACCCTCTGAATGAAACACATACACAAATAAATATTTCACCCGTCTCCTCCCCTTCATCTACACTGAAGTGGATTTAACAAGAGACATCGATAAGGGATCATAGCTTTCACCTGGTCAGTCTATGGCAGGGAAAGAAGCAGGTGTTCCTAATGTTTAATACACTCACTGTCTTTCTCTCTACCCCTCTCCCATGAACTATGGGCCACGACACAAGCTATGGATTATCTCTATCCCATGAGCTATGGGCCATGACACAAGCTATGGATTCTTTGTCTTTCTCTTCCTGTCTGATCATGTTTAGATACTTAATGTTTTGTTTAATGTCAGTATTGACTTGTAACTTAGGCTTCACGCCTTGGGCAGAAGGTAACTGAAAGGTTGCTGGTTCAATCCCCGAGCAGACTAGGTGAAACATCTGTCGATGTGCCCTTGAGCAAGGCACATAACCCTAGATCCTCTGAAAATTTAAAAAATGTAAGTGAATCGTTAATTTTACAATGTCATCTATTTACCTTTAGTATTCCACTATCAGACCAATTCTTGCTAGTCAACATCAACTCATTGCCTAATGCATGCTTGCATATTTTAATCGTCTTTATGGTGTCAGATAAACATTTTAGTAGACTTCATTAATTAAATTTAAGTATTTTCATGAGTCGCAGGTGAGGTGTACTGTATATATGATCACTAAAGAACCTACTCTTACCATGAGAAACAGATTTCCCAATCTTCTCCTCCTCTTCTTCATCTTTAATGTTGACATTCAGCTCCAGTGTTTGACTGCAGTCTTCCAGCTTCACTGATGCCATCTCTGGATCCTGCAGCGCAAACTGGGCACCACTGTCACAATCAGGACCCAGTGACTGTAGGTTTGGACTCAGTGTGGAAGGGAGAGGGCAGGCTGGGTTTGTACTCACTGTTAATTTGTAAACTCTGGACAGATTTGAATAATTGCTGCCTAACATGCTGTGGTGCTTACTAACACAATAGGAAATATTGTGTTAGATGTGGGCCATCACATGTGAATTCTCAGCTCTTTCACTCTGAATATTCATATCAATGAATCACCCTCCAATGGACCATCAATACCAGAGTTCTACAATACTATTTACATAATCAACTGGACATTACAACAGCCTGAACTTCAATAACATTTACATTTACGTCATTTATCAGACGCTCTTCTATCCAGAGCGACTTACAAATTAGTAAGTGGAAACACTTTAAAATGGAAGAAAAAAATACAAATAATATATTTGTTGTTTTATTTAATTGTTACCTAAGAAGAAAACCTGTCTAAGTCCTTTATACTGGAAAAAATCTATTCATATGCATTATAGAAAATAATGGGGAATAGGAAATTGGATTGTCCCAATGGTGATGTGTTGAGGTGTAGTGACATGTTTTGACTAGATAAATAATATAGAAGAGAAAGTGAATAGGTCAAATGTTTCTAGTCAAAAAAAAGTTGTTGGTTGCTGTGTTCAAAAGGCATATTTTTTATTTATATTGCATTTTTAAATTTAACTTTTATATGAACATTTTCCCCAGTGATACAACACAGTGCTAAAGGTTTTAAAACAGAAGCTGCCGTATGACTGTAGATTACGTCACCATAATTAAGCACTGGGAGAAGCGTTGCTTGAACAATCTTCCTTCTACTTTCCAAAGTGAAACAGGATTTATTTCTATACCTAGTTTTTTTGGCAACTGAGCAAATTGTAGGTCTTATGAGCGGAAACTTGAAGGCTGTGAGACTTTTGCGCAACTTCCCGCGCGCGTTTATAGTGAACACTGAGGCTGTACTCTTACAGTTTTAGATAGCTTTTTATTTCTATGATATAGCCTACAGTAGCCTATATGTGGTGTTCAATGCAGGCCCACATTGCAGGATACTTTAAAAAACGTTTTTACATTATGAAGGGCTTGACATGAATTCTTGATTTTTTTACTTGGTTTGTAACACCATGTGCCAAATAGGTGACTGTAAATCTGGATTGCGTTGTATGATGGAAGAAACCACTTTACAAAATAATATTAATTATTATTACTATACAGAGAATTAGACAATGTAGGCTACCCCTCTGCTTATTGGCTTATTTGCATATTCAAGCCTGTCTCAAAATACAACACTGCCTCTTTAATTAAGACATAAGCTTTTTTATCTGACTGGCTTTTCAAAGAACAGCTTGAAATGTAGCCTACACGTTTTTGTTCTCTTGTAGGAAAGCAGTAATTCCCCATTGCTGACTTATACTTATGTATAACTGGGCTGATAACTCGCTAACTAGCAAAGAATATCAACAAATGTGCAGACCCGCGGCTCTGCAGTCTGATCTGAACTGCGCATTCACTCGCGGGTGATTGAAAGACCGCTCGTGGGCTACTCCCGCCAATAGAATTCTACTCGGTTCGGACTGGCTCTGCCTACAACAACATCACAGACTCAATCTTGCAAAGTTATATATGTTTTGGTTTGTTGCATTGAAAAGGGCCTGATATAATATCGATTCGATCACGAAAAAACCGTTGATCTATATAGTGCAAAATAATGGGGTGAACTCAGTTAAATTCAATCTCTTGCGTCTCTGCGCGGCATGGCATTTCTTCTCCTCTGCAGTCCTGGAGGAAGTGCGCGGCTGCGCAGTTTAGAGGGAACATTGCCTGCAGCACACCTTTCATATTATTGATGAATCTAGATTTGAAAACGTCATTAAGCAAGCACACATTATTAGTTAGATAGTTATTGAGCCAATTGCAAGATGTCTGATCTAGGCTTATTTCAGACAACCTTAGAAAAAGTAAGAAATGATTAACCGTATCAAATGGCTTCGACAGGTCAATAAATAAAGCAGCGCAATGATTTGATGGTTTAAACCACAGGTGTCAAACTCATTCCACGGAGGACCGAGTGGCTGCGGGTTTTCGCTCCTCCCTTGTACTTGATTAATCAATTAAGGTCACTAATTCGTAAGGAACTCCCAAATCTGGTTGTCTAGGTTTTAATTGAAAAGGAAAAAACAAAAACCTGCAGATACAAGGCCCTCCATGGAATGAGTTTGACACCCCTGGTAAACAATATAGCACCTCATCTAGTGTAGCAGCTGAAAAATATGTCCAGGTCTAAAACCAGATTGGAAGAATGAAAACCACACTCTGTGGGATATTCTTTCAGTTTTAATGTCTTCTTTTTTAGCAGCAGAGGTCAAAACAAATGGAGGTGGCCTTCCTCAGTGTTTGGAGGACAACAGACATCCACCATATTGATAGATGATGTCATATTGTTGTACTGATTATTTATTTATTTCCAATCAATCATTATTTACAATCATTTACATGCATCACAATCATCATTCACAATCATTATTTACAATCATTATTCCAAAATCATTATTTACATTGATTATTCACAATCATTATTCATTATTTTCTACAAGATAAAGATAATAAACAAAGAAAAGCCTGAAACCTAACAGGAGTTCATCATTAAGCCTCTAGGACTCTCTGTTGATCACAGGAAGAAACCTAACAGGAGTTCATCATTAAGGCCTCTAGGACTCTCTGTTGATCACAGGAAGAAACCTAACAGGAGTTCATCATTAAGGCCTCTAGGACTCTCTGTTGATCACAGAAGAAACCTAACAGGAGTTCATCATTAGGCCTCTAGGACTCTCTGTTGATCACAGGATGAAACCTAACAGGAGTTCATCATTAAGGCCTCTAGGACTCTCTGTTGTTGATCACAGGAAGCAACCTAACAGGAGTTCATCATTAAGGCCTCTAGGACTCTCTGTTGATCACAGGAAGAAACCTAACAGGAGTTCATCATTAAGGCCTCTAGGACTCTCTGTTGATCACAGGAAGCAACCTAACAGGAGTTCATCATCAAGGCCTCTAGGATACTCTGTTGATCACAGGAAGAAACCTAACAGGAGTTCATCATCAAGGCCTCTAGGACTCTCTGTTGATCACAGGAAGAAACCTAACAGGAGTTCATCATTAAGGCCTCTAGGACTCCTCTGTTGATCACAGGAAGAAACCTAACAGGAGTTCATCATTAAGGCCTCTAGGACTCTCTGTTGATCACAGGAAGCAACCTAACAGGAGTTCATCATTAAGGCCTCTAGGACTCTCTGTTGATGACAGGAAGAAACCTAACAGGAGTTCATCATTAAGGCCTCTAGGACTCTCTGTTGATCACAGGAAGCAACCTAACAGGAGTTCATCATTAAGGCCTCTAGGACTCTCTGTTGATGACAGGAAGAAACCTAACAGGAGTTCATCATTAAGGCCTCTAGGACTCTCTGTTGATCACAGGAAGCAACCTAACAGGAGTTCATCATTAAGGCCTCTAGGACTCTCTGTTGATCACAGGAAGCAACCTAACAGGAGTTCATAATTAAGGCCTCTAGGACTCTCTGTTGATCACAGGAAGAAACCTAACAGGAGTTCATCATTAAGGCCTCTAGGACTCTCTGTTGATCACAGGAAGAAAACCTAACAGGAGTTCATCATTAAGGCCTCTAGGACTCTCTGTTGATCACAGGAAGGAACCTAACAGGAGTTCATCATTAAGGCCTCTAGGATACTCTGTTTGTAGCCTCGTAGGAACCATCCTGATCTCACTGATACATTTAACTCAACAGAATGTAAGCTCAAGAAATCAGGACGGCTCATGCGAAGCTACTCTGTTTGTAAGTCATGGATATAATATTTATCTCTCTGTTTGTAAGTCATGGATATAATATTTATCTCTCTGTTTGTAAGTAATGGATATTAAATCTAATAAAATGTTATATTTGTCAGCATGCGCCGAATACAATAGGTGTAGACCTTACCGTGAAATAAATACTTACAAGCCCATAACCAACAATGCAGTTTTAAGAAAATAGAGTTAAGAAAAATATTTACTAAATAAATTAAAGTTAAAAAAAAATGACAATATATAAAAAGTAACACAATAATATAACAATAACAAGGTTATATACAGGGGCACCGTACCGAGTCAATGTCGGGGTACAGGTTAGTCGAGTAATTTGTACATGTAGGTAGGGTACAGTGTCTACGAATAGATACAGTTGAAGTCGGAAGTTTACATACACCTTAGCCAAATACATTTAAACTCAAGTTTCTCACAATTCCTGACATTTAATCCTAGTAAAAATTCTCTGTCTTAGGTCAGTTAGGATCACCACTTTATTTTAAGAATGTGAAATGTCAGAATAATAGAAGAGAGAGTGATTTATTTAAGCTTTTATTGATTTCATCACATTCCCAGTGGGTCAGAAGTTTACATACACTCACTTAGTATTTGGTAGCATTGCCTTTAAATTGTTTAACTTGGGTAAAATGTTTGGGTAGCCTTCACAAGCTTCCCACAATAAGTAGGGTGAATTTTGGCCCATTCCTCCTGACAGAGCTGTTGTAACTGTTTATAGATAATAAACAGCGAGCAGCAGTGTAAAAACAAAGAGGGGGTGTCAAAGCAAATAGTCCGCTGGCCATTTTTATCAATTGTTCAGTAGTCTTATCGCTTGGGGATTGATATAATAATTTGTATGTTTAAGGTAATGACTAAAGTATTCCACCCCGAAACTGTAGAAATATGATAGAATCATAAGACAATCATCTGATAATGTGTTTAGCTTAGTTGGAAATACAACTAGGGCATTGACTCATTTTTATATCTATGCAAGCAGAGTGCCACTGTAAAACCAACAACAGAAAACAGGATGTGAAACTAGACACTGAAAAACATGTCCCCACCTAGGGTGAGGACAGTGAGAAACTTAGAGAGTTAATCATATGTGCTTATAAGATGCACTATTTGCCCAGCAACAGAGTATTTGTGTCTTGTAAACCAGTAAAGGAAGTCTGTGTATGTGTGACCTGATACTGGAGGAACCAGAAAAGCAACCACACGAACACAGCTGGAGTGTGAAATAGATCCAGGAAGAAACAATAGGTTGCTGTGCAAGCTAACAGAGACATATGATAGTTGTCTAAATATGGGCTAGGAGCTTTCTCATTGGCCCACTTAGGGGCGTAGTAAAGGTATAAAAAACATTGTGCATTGTATGATTTTCAGAGCTCTCATGAATAAAATACTGATCTAATGAAGAAATGGGACTTTGTTTAATTCATTATTAACTAGAGCCTTATTCAAAGCTTGAGAATTAGTTGACTTCAATCATTGAGATAACAAAATTCTTGTGACAGGGGTAGAAGCTGTTAAAGAGCCTTTTGGATCTAGACTTGGCGCTCCGGTACCGCGTGCCGTGTGGTAGCACAGAGAACAATCTATGACTTGGGTGACTGGCGTCTTTGACAATTTTTTGGGCCTTCCTCTGACACTGCCTAGTATATAGGTCCTGGATGACAGGAAGCTTGGCCCCAGTGATGGACTGGGCCGTACGCACTACCCTCTGTAGCGCCTTATGGTTGGATGCCGAGCAGTTGAAATACCAGGCGGTGATGCAACTGGTCAGGATGCTCTCGATGGTGCAGCTGTATAACTTTTTTATGATCTGGGGACCCATGCCAGATCTTTTCATTCTCCTGAGGGGGAAAAGGCGTTGTCGGGCCCTCTTCACGACTGTCTTGGTGTGTTTGGACCATGATAGTTTGTTGGAGATGTGGACACCAAGTAACTTGAAACTCGCGACTCGCTCCACTACAGCCCTGTCGATGTTAATGAGGCGTGTTCGGCCCTCCTTTTCCTGTAGTCCACAATCATCTCATTTGTCTTGCTCACATTGAGTGCGAGGTTGTTGTCCTGGCGCCACACTGCCTCGTCTCTGACCTCCTCCCTATAGGCTGTCTCAACGTTGTCGGTGATCGGGCCTACCATCGTTGTGTCGGTCAGCAAACTTAATGATGGTGTTGGAATCGTGCTTGGCCACGCAGTCGGTGGGTGAACAGGGAGTACAGGTGGGGACTAAGCACACCCCCTGAGTGGCTCCGTGTTGAGGATCAGCGTGGCAGATGTGTTGTTGCCTACCCTTACCACCTGGGGGCGGCCCCGTCAGGAAGTCAATGATCCAGTAGCAGAGGAAGGTGTTTAGTCCCAGGGTCCTTACGCTTAGTGATGATCTTTGTGGGCACTATGGTGTTGAACACCGAAAGATTTATTCAATGAACAACATTCTCACATGGTGTTCCTTTTGTCCATGTGGGATTGCAATTGAGATTGCAATATCTGTAGATCTGTAGGGTGGTATACGAAATTTGAGTGGGTCTAGGGTTTCTGGGATGATGGTGTTGATGTGAATCATGACCAGCCTTTAGCGCTTCATGGCTACCGACGTGAGTGCTACGGGGCGAAGCCATTTAGGCAGGTTATCTTCGCTTTCTTGGGCACAGGGACTATGGTGGTCTGCTTGAAACATGTAGGTATTACAGACTCGGTCAGGGAGAGGTTGAAAATGTCAGTGAAGACACCTGCCAGTTGGTCTCTGTTTGTAAGTCATGGATATAATATGTCTCTCTCTGTTTGTAAGTCATGGATATAATATGTCTCTCTCTGTTTGTAAGTCATGGATATAATATGTCTCTCTCTGTTTGTAAGTCATGGATATAATATGTCTCTCTCTGTAACAACAATGATTCTCTATCACCTCCTCTCTTAAGTGGCTGTACAACTTCTAAGCCCTTGAACCTCAAGTTGGCACACATCATAACCGAACCACATTAAAGCTTCTGGCACCAGTTCTGATGTTGCTCTTTCAACTTTCAATTTTCTCTTAGACTTTCCAACACAATAATAGCCACATCAGGAAATATACCACACATTTTGTTTTACAGGAAATTCTACCCATTACATACATTTTATTTACATTTTAGTCATTTAGCAGACGCTCTTATCCAGAGCGACTTATAGTTAGTGAGTGCATACATTATTATATATATATATATATATATATATATATATATATATATTTTCATACTGGCCCCCCGTGGAATCGAACCCACAACCCTGGCGTTGCAAACGCCAGGCTCTACTAACTGAGCACATTCCCTCCCTACCCTGGACGATGGGCCAATTGTGCGCCGCCCAATGGGTGTCGCGGCTGGCTACAACAGAGCCTGGATTCTAATCAAGATCTCTAGTGGCACAGCTTAGACAACAGCTTAGCCTTAGACCACTGCGCCACTCGGGAGGTTTCCAGTATGAGGGTAAAGAAATAAATCCCCCCTTGGTCATCACATTACAGTTCTCTCACAATGATTTGAGGGGAGGGTGGATAGGAAATGCTGAGGGGGAACATATTAATCTGCTCTTACTAGGCTGTCCTTTAGGTTTCTAGCATGTTTAAAAGAGAATCAAGAGATATTCTGAAAAGCCCGGCCCACAGAGGGATCCCAGTCCTAAATAGAAGTCAGAGATCAAACTCCTGGTTCTCCCCTGTTCCTTCCACACGCCCTCCTATTGTACTGTATGTATGAACACATTTTGAACAATGGCTGCCTAAAATGCTGTGGTGCTTACAAACACAATAGGAAAGGTTGTGGTAGACGTGGGCCATCACAGGTGAGTTCACAGCTCTTTCTGATCATAAATGTCAATGACTCACCCTTAGATGGACCATCAATACCAGAGTTCTACAAAACTATTTACGGTAACACTTCCTTTTATGGGGTCCTTATTACAGTGTAATTACATGTAACTACACCGTAACAATACTATTTACATAATCAACTGGACATTACAACAGTCTGACCCTCAATATAGTCCTGTGCATATATTGAACTCTAACAATGGGGGATGGAAACGGTCTGTTGAGATGAATACTGTAGTGGTGTGAGAAAGGTAACCCAAGCTTCCTCTCTGGTTCCATTCCCCAATAGTAAGTGGGTCATTGTTGATTTGTTGTGGTAATGCTGTCCCTGGACTTTGGTACCGTATAAAACACTTTAAAATGACACTACTTTTCCCCCCATTTTATTTCACTGTTATTTAATAAGAAACATATGTAAGTCCTTTATACTGCAAAACATCTATTTGTATGCATTGTAGCAAATAATGGTGGCTAGCAAATTGGCTTGTCCCAATGGTGATGTGTAAAGGTGTAGTGACATGTTTTGACTAGATAATAGACATGTAAATTATTTTGAATGCCATGAATTAAACAAAAACATTGTATTTTCTGTATAGATAAACCAAAAAAACAAGGTTGGCCAGCACAAATTCATGTAGAATGTATATTTTTCATTACCAGATCAATTACGTTCATTACAGTTATCCAAATATATTTATCAATGACAAAAAGAATGAATCTAGTTTTAAAGACAATTTAATAAACACATGTAGTCGTTTCATAGCCTGTGTATCATTAAACAAAAGTTATGTAGTAAAAACTAATCCACCCAAAGTAATGGTGAAACTGATCATCACACCATCTCTATCTGATACATGTGTCTACCAGCTCATTCCCCACAGAATACTGCAGAGGGACAACTTGGTGTCAGAGACAAACGTAATATATGTTACAAAAAAACATACCACTCAATTTAGTATGATACAGTATGTTATGTTACATTACAATTAACATGCTAAGAAGTTGCATGCTAAGCTAACATGCAAAGTACACTATATATACAAAGGTATGTAGACACCCCTTCAAATTAGTGGATTCAGCTATTTCAGCCACACCCGTTGCTAACAGGTGTATAAAATCAAACACAGCCATGCAATCTCCATTGACAAACACTGGCAGTAGAATGACCTCACTGAAGAGCTCAGTGACTTTCAATGTGGCATCGTCATAGGATGCCACTTCTCCAACAAGTCAGTTCGTCCAATTTTGTAACGATCCCGGCTGTCTGAGTCGGTCCTGGTGGTGACTAGTGTTCCTGTTCGTAATCTCCAGTTTCCCGAGGGTTCGGGAAGCGCTCCGGGGAGCGCTCTTGTTTTCCGTACCTGCATCCCATCAGCAATCTGCACACCTGGTCCTGATCATCACCTTCTTAGGCTCTGGCCTAACATCCAGTTCCTGCCGGATCGTTAGCTATGAACAGTATGTTTGTCAGCGCATCAGCCTCTGGAGCCATTAGTGTTAGTTTTGTTGTTTTGCACTTTGTGACTTGCTGTGTACTGACCTCCGTTTTTGTTCTGTCTGCAGTCTCTCACCAGAACCTTCACCCAACCTCTGCCTGATGGTCGGCGGCTGCCAGCCAGTACCGGGACCAACCACTGCACCCTCAACAACCCATCCACGCCACCCGCTCTGTTCCCTGGATTATTCAGCCTCACTCGGAATCGATTTAATAAACACTCACCTTTCTCTCAACGTACCTTGTCCTGGTCTGCTTCTGGGTTCGGGCTTAGTAAACCGTGACAAATTTTCCGACCAACCACCCTCCTTTTGTTTTTGCCTTAAAGGGACATTTCTAAATGTTTCAACTCCATGTTCATCATCTCCAGCACCACCCCAACATCAACATATGTGAAAATGGCGCGTTTCTACGTTTTGTACTAAAAAAGATAATTTCCAGTGACATTCAATATTCCCATCAGCATGAAACAGCAGGAAACGGGATTCATCAGACCAGGCTATGTTTTTCTATTTTTCCAGTGTCCAGTGTTTTCATTCCATAGCCCACTGCAACTGCAGTTTCTTGTTTTCTGCTGAAAGCTAATGGGGATCCATAATAAATACACCACAACTACATCATTAAGGATCATAGCTTTCACCTGGGTTCACCTGGTCAGTCTATGTCATGGAAAGAGCAGGTGTCCTTAATGTTTTGTACACTCAGTGTATGTTGTGTCTACCAGCTCATTCCCACAGAAAACTGCAGAGGGAAGCAGTACATCCCAGTCAACCATCAGACTCCATTGTGAGACACCTCACAGAGGATATTCAACCCTAAGGGCAAATCCAAGGTTATCTCAATATCTATACAGTAGAAGCTAACAAAACACACCAAAACTGACCAGGCGAACACTGATCAGTAAAGAGATGCTAACATTCTACAACACTCCCTTTCCTCTGCACAGTTCTCTCACAGTGAGAAACAATAGGATTACAATGGAGTGTTCTATGCCTTCTTCATTTGATCCAATCAACTACCACTTCTTATGTATACGTTGGTGTCTTTTTAAATGGCCCAATCTGTAGAATCTTGTCTCACAGTGATAAGTCTTCTCTCCAGTTTGTAACCGTTGGTGTGTTTTTACGTTGCCCAATCAGGAGAATCTCTTGTCACATTCAGAGCAGGACTAAGGCTTCTCTCCTGTGTGTGTTCTCAGATGAACATTCAGCTCAAATGATGTTTTGAAGCACTTTACACAGTCAGAGCAAGAGTAAGGCTTCTCTCCTGTGTGTATCAGTTGGTGCAATTTTAAGCTTTCCTGTCGAGAGAAATTCTTCCCACAGTCAGAGCAGGAGTAAGGCTTCTCTCCTGTGTGTGTTCTCAGATGAACTTTCAGCTCAAATGATGTTTTGAAGCACTTTCCACAGTCAAAGCAGGAGTAAGGCTTCTCTCCTGTATGTATACGTTCATGTTGTTTTAAGTTGCCCAGTTGAGAGAAACTTGCCCCACAGTCAGAGCAGGAGTAAGGCTTCTCTCCTGTGTGTGTTCTCTGATGACATTTTAGCTGAGTTGATGTTGGAAAGCATTTTACACAGTCAGAGCAGGAGTAAGGCTTCTCTCCTGTGTGCACACTCTGATGAACTTTTAGCTGAGTTGATGTCGTGAAGCATTTTACACAGTCAGAGCAGGAGTAAGGCTTCTCTCCTGTATGTATACGTTCATGTGTTTTTAAGTGGCCCAGTTGAGAGAAACTTGCCCCACAGTCAGAGCAAGTGTAAGGCTTCTCTCCTGTGTGTATCCGTTGGTGTGATTTTAACTTGTCCTGTACAGAGAAACTCTTGCCACAGTCAGAGCAGAAGTAAGGCTTCTCTCCTGTATGTATACGTTCATGTTTTTCTAAGCTGCCCAATCGAGAGAAACTCTTCCCACAGTCAGAGCAGGAGTAAGGCTTCTCTCCTGTGTGAACACTCTGATGAACTTTTAGCTGAGTTGATGTTGTGAAGCATTTTACACAGTCAGAGCAGGAGTAAGGCTTCTCTCCCTGTATGTATACGTTCATGTGATTTTAAGTGGGCCAGTTGAGAGAAACCCGCCCCACAGTCAGAGCAGAAGTAAGGCTTCTCTCCCTGTATGTACACGTTCATGTGTTTTTAAGTAGCCCAGTTGAGAGAAACTTGCCCCACAGTCAGAGCAGGAGTAAGGCTTCTCTCCTGTGTGTATCCGTTGGTGTGATTTTAACCTGTCCTGTACAGAGAAACTCTTGCCACAGTCAGAGCAGGAGTAAGACTTCTCTCCTGTGTGCACTTTCTGATGAACCGTCAGAGCCTTTGATGTTGTGAAATTCTTCCCACAGTCAGTACAGGAATACATATTCTCTCCTGTGTGTACTTGTAGGTGTATTTTTTAACTTTGATAAAACTGAGAAACTCTCCTCACAATGTGGGCAGTGGTGAGACCTCTTAGCTCTGTGATCTTCCTGCTGTTGCTCTCTGGATGTAGAGAATGTCTCAACATGGTCTCCTGTGTAAACAACATCAGAAGAACCAGTCAGTGTGTGTGATATACAGTGGGGAGAATAAGTATGTGATACACTGCCGATATTGCAGGTTTTCCTACTTACAAAGCATGTAGAGGTCTGTAATGAATGTATGATTTTTAAGTAATTAATTTGCATTTTATTGCATGACATAAGTATTTGATCACCTACCAACCAGTTAGAATTCCTGCTCTCACAGACCTGCTAGTTTTTCTTTAAGAAGCCCTCCTGTTCTCCACTCATTACCTGTATTAACTGCACCTGTTTGAACTTGTTACCTGTATAAAAGACTCCTGTCCACACACTCAATCAAACAGACTCCAACCTCTCCACAATGGCCAAGACCAGAGAGCTGTGTAAGGACATCAGAGATACAATTGTAGACCTGCACAAGGCTGGGATGGGCTACAGGACAATAGGCAAGCAGCTTGGTGAGAAGGAAACAACTGTTGGCGCAATTATTAGAAAATGGAAGAAGTTCAAGATGACGGTCTCACCTCGTGGGGTATCAATGATTATGAGGAAGGTGAGGGATCAGCCCAGAACTACACGGCAGGACCTGGTCAATGACCTGAAGAGAGCTGGGACCACAGTCTCAAAGAAAACCATTAGTAACACACTATGCCGTCATGGATTAAAATCCTGCAGTGCACGCAAGGTCCCCCTGCTCAAGCCAGCGCATGTCCAGGCCCGTCTGAAGTTTGCCGATGACCATCTGGATGATCCAGAGGAGGAATGGGAGAAGGTCATGTGGTCTGATGAGACAAAAATAGAGCTTTTTGGTCTAAACTCCACTCGCCGTGTTTGGAGGAAGAAGAAGGATGAGTACAACCCCAAGAACACCATCCCAACCGTGAAGCATGGAAGTGGAAATATCATTCTTTGGGGAAGCTTTTCTGCAAAGGGGACAGGACGACTGCACCGTATTGAGGGGAGGATGGATGGGGCCATGTATCGCGAGATCTTGGCCAACAACCTCCTTCCCTCAGTAAGAGCATTGAAGATGGGTCGTGGCTGGGTCTTCCAGCATGACAACGACCCAAAACACACAGCCAGGGCAACTAAGGAGTGGCTTTGTAAGAAGCATCTCAAGGTCCTGGAGTGGCCTAGCCAGTCTCCAGACCTGAACCCAATAGAACATCTTTGGAGGGGAGCTGAAAGTCCGTATTGCCCAGCGACAGCCCCAAAACCTGAAGGATCTGGAGAAGGTCTGTATGGAGGAGTGGGCCAAAATCCCTGCTGCAGTGTGTGTAAACCTGGTCAAGACCTACAGGAAACATATGATATCTGTAATTGCAAACAAAGGTTTCTGTACCAAATATTAAGTTCTGCTTTTCTGATGTATCAAATACTTATGTCATGCAAAAAAATGCAAATTAATTACTTAAAAATCATACAATGTGATTTTCTGGATTTTTTTAGATTCCATTTCTCACAGTTGAAGTGTACCTATGATAAAAATTACAGACCTCTACATGCTTTGTAAGTAGGAAAACCTGCAAAATCGGCAGTGTATCAAATACTTGTTCTCCCCACTGTACATGTCAATCAAATGTATTTTATGAAGCCCTTTTTACATCAGAAGTTGTCACAAAGAAACCCACCCTAAAACCACAAAGAGCAAGCAATGCAAATGTAGAAGCCATATCATCCTCCACTCACTATCACAAGGGTTAGTAACTACACAGACTCATTTCATAGAACATTAAAACATTGGCAGTTTGTCTACTTCACTTCTTTAGTCTACTCTCTGATCACTCCAGATAGCCCAGTGAATAAAACAAATGCTGGCAATACTGGTGTCAAACCATGTAAGTGTCAGTAGCATGAAATAATATCTACCTTCTCATTGAAACAGTTCATCATGAAACAGTTCTACTGCAACTTTTCATGCACAGTGGGAAGTTGGAACGAATAACACAAACTTAGTTAGATAGAACCTGCTCTTACCATGAGAAACAGATTTCCCAATCTTCTCCTCCTCTTCTTCATCTTTAATGTTGACATTCAGCTCCAGTGTTTGACTGCAGTCTTCCAGCTTCACTGATGCCATCTCTGGATCCTGCTTAGCAAACTGGGCTCCACTGTCACAATCAGGACCCAGTGACTGTAGGTTTGGACTCAGTGTGGAAGGAGAGAGGCAGGCTGGGTTTGTACTCACTGTTGATGCTACCGGCCTCAGATTTAATTCTAGTCGTCCTGTAGTAACAATGAGAAACAGACACAAAAAGTTATTGTCTTGACAGTTCTGGCACTTTCTTTATTCTCTATAAATATATTATATTTCTTCTTGTTAAATTATCTAATTCAGTGCTTGACTTGGACTGAAATAGGTGCCAGTACTCATTTTGGGTGCCGGTACTGTTTATATTTAGGTGCAGGAGCTCCACAATACTGTTGAGCTAACATTCTATAAGAGGAACATGAGCTCAAGCACTAGATAATTGAGGTGCCGGTACTTAACCTATAGCAGATTTTCCCAAATTCACATACAGTACCAGTCAAAAGTTTTAGAACACCTACTCATTCCACGGTTTTCTTTATTTTTACTATTTTCTACATTGTAGATTACAAAGATTCTACAAAGCTGTCATCAAGGCAAAGGGTGGCTACTTTGAAGAATCTAAAATATATTTGATTTGTTTACACTTTTTGGGTTACTACATGATTCCATGTGTTATTTCATAGGTTAAATGTCTTCACTATTATTCTACAATGTAGAAAATAGTAAAAATTAAGAAAAACCCTTGAATGAGTAGGTGTGTCCAAACTTTTGACTGGTACTGTAAATGCATAAATTACAAAAGCAATTTAGTACAAGGTCACAGTTTGTTTTAGACAGCACTATGTATTATTTTCCTGAATAACCTTGTCTTTAATATATTACTTCAATCAAAAACCAATTGTATTTCCTGTTCAAACCATAGTAACATTTATTGATAAAGACTGAAATAACTGAATGTGTCTGAATATTAGTACACATGTAGAAAACGTATAATCATTACATTCAGCTTCAAAACAGTAGTGCAACCGTGAAATTGTCTCTCTGCACTGCACTGAAGTCCGTTGACGCTGACCGAGTGGGCTGCACTATTTTACCAGCTTGTTAATTTTACACAAAACCAAAAATGCAAAAAACAAACTCGGAAATCTAAAATAAATGGATTTACGCCTGTATCTCTCACAGAAATAAAATGACATTCACTTTCTATGATCTCTCTCCCTCTCTGTGCTGTTATAGACATAAGCCGGCAACTCTCTTCTCTCCAGCATTGCACTTCATCATTTATCTCCTAATAGAATAATAGCTGTCTGTTCAGAAATAAATTAAATAATTCCCAATACTACACCAGGAGGAAGCCTAGAATTTCGCCACAGAGGATCCATAGCTAATTTTTTTTAAATAGCCTAGCTGTGGATTGTGTGTAGCCAAATCACAAGGCATGCCTAACGTGTGGCAAATCTGTCAGTTAACAGCATGCAGCCAAAACAGGCCTTTCACAAATATTTATAATACAATCGCTGGAAAACACAGGTTGTAAAGCAAATGGATCCTGCTGAAAATAAAATACTAATGTCTGTATGTTACCAAGTTAACAACTTCCAAATAGGCCTTGTTTAAAAAAGTAAAGCAAGAGAGAGATAAGCTTTTGGCCGGTGAGTGAGCTGCTCATCATTGGGTGAGTCAGTGAAACTGGAAAGCTTTTTTTGGACTATATCTTCCTCCTCATATTATACAATGTGTTTCTCTGCACACTTAGGGGCCTCGGCTATTGATGGATTCAAGACAAGGTCGTTTTATTGATCTCAGATTCTCAGTGTCAAAGTAGCCTGTCATTTGTGAGGTATAGAACGTATTGGTGGTTCCAAACTTCTTCCATTTAAGAATGATGGAGGCCTTTTGATCATATCCTTGGACTAAAATGATTGACACTCAGGTGCAAGCCTAACATCATGTGCAAAGGGCCTTTGGGTAACGTAGCACATATTCAATGATATCTATTTTTCTCACGTAGGCTGTTCATTTCTGATCTTTGATACTTTTTTTGGTTTATAAACGTATCATGGTATACTACGTTAACTCTATACGTATGGGCCATATTGTTACTTGGTAGCTACTGGCAGCAGACCCTGTGTTGTGGATCATCTACCACTATTTTGGACGGTCCATACTGTAACGTTAACGTTAGTCTCAGGCTTCACTAACTAGCGTTACTGTTTTAGGTGGAGCTATTCTTTGCTACTTTTCAAACAAATACTACGTGATATTTCACATATCATCTTGCTAAAAAGGCCTTTTGTTGTGATATTTCACACAACATCTTGCAAGATAGGCCTTTTGTTTTGATTGTGAGAAGTAATGGCAGAGAGAAGGCAGGAGATACTTTGTTTTGTTTAGCTTCGCTTAGGTTAGACTGCTCTCTTTAATGGATCAGTCGTCCACCAGGCTACACTCTACGATTAGGGGGAGGTGGGAGAGGAAGCGTTGGTTGTCTCGGTTAGGGAGACAGTGGAATGGGGTTCAGTGTTTTACTGTTAGGAAATATCTATGTTTGTTTCAACAGATCTTTACATATTTTCCTCACTACAAAATATTAATGCGGTCTTTGTGGTTACTAAACAGATTTTAGATATGTCTTTATGCTATAGCTTATTCCATGTTTACATCTTTGATTAAATGACTTAAATGAATTGTGTTCCTACAAGAAACTCACTTGTTGAAGGATGAGCTACTTAAAGTATGCAGGAGATGGCAAGGGCAAATAATAGCATCCTGTTTCTCCTCTCATTCTCATGGTGTTATGGTTTTAATTCACTAATCTGTTCCGTTTCAAGTGGATACTATTATAACTGATACAGCTGGTAGATACATTTTGATACAGGAAACTCTTTTGAATGAGCATATTAATCTGGTTAATGTTTATGGTCCTAATGATGATCATCCCAAATTCTTTGAGAATGTATTTCTATTGATAGCCTCCATTCCTGGTAAAGTCCTAATGGCAGGGGACTTTAATTGCACTCTTGATCCTCATCTAGATCGCTCCTCTGGTTTAGACACTTCCCACTCGCAGAGTAGAAAGAAATTACAGCATTTCATTATGGACTTAAATCTATGTGAACGTTGGAGGACTCAGAACCCGAGTAAAAGGGAGTATTCATGTTACTCGTCAACATTTAAATCATATTCTCATGTAGACTACTTTTTAGTTTCCTGCTCATTGCTTCCCAATGTAGCAGGAAGTGGATATGATACTATTGTTTTGAATGACCATTCCCTTGTGTCATTATTCTATAGGGATACAAAACTAGTAAAAGGATCCTCTAGAAGGTGTTTGCATCCCAGATGGTTACAGGACCCAGACTTCTTACATTACGTTGGAGTGCATATAGATGTTTATTTGACATTGAACACTGACCAAACGTCAGCAGTACCAGATGGGAGGCTTTCAAAGCACATATTTGGGGGCAAATTATACGTTTTACCAGTTTCAAATAAAATAAAATCAGAAAATGAGAGACGGAGAGCAAAATGAGAGAATTGGAGAGGGAAGCTTTTTTGGATAACTCAGTAGAAGTAAACAAGGAATGATTTGGTCTTAAAGCTCAGTATGAAGAACTTCCCACCTCAAAGGCTGCAAACAGCTTAACTAGGCAGAAACAGTCCTTCTATGATCAAGGTGAAAAATCTGGTAAATTGCTGGCCTGGCACAGTAAGAAGTAAAATTCAGCCTTTAATGCAATTCATAATTTACAAGGACAATTATCAATGGATCCTGTAGAAATAAACCAAAATTGGATCTGGAAAAGGAATTGGATGATGTTGAAATATCTGATGCTATTTTCAATATGAAGGGAGGTAAAGCAGAAGGTCCAGATGGGCTCCCAATAGATATTTAAGGACAAACTTCTAGGTCCACTTTTGGATATGTACAGTGCATCGTACTCCTGAGTGGCGCAGTGGCCCAGCGTCGTCCAGGGTAGGGGAGGGAATGGCCGGCAGGGATGTAGCTCAGTTGATAGAGCATGGCGTTTGCAACGCAAGGGTTGTGGGTTCGATTCCCACAGGGGGCCAGTATAAAAAAAAAGATGTATTCACTAACTGTAAGTCGCTCTAGATAAGAGCGTCTGCTAAATGACTAAAATGTAAATGTAAAATGAAAGTATTTAGACCCCTTGACATTTTCCACAATTTGTTACGTTACAGCCTTATTCTGAAATTGATTAAATAAAAAAAATCCTCATCAATCTACACACAATACCTCATAATGACAAAGTGAAAACAGGTTCTTAGACATTTTTGAAAATGTATTAAAAATAAAACAGCAGAAATACCTTGTTTACATAAGTATTCACACCCTTTGCTATGAGACTCTAAATTGAGCTCAGGTGGATACTGTTTCCATTGATCATCCTTGAGATGTTTCTAAAACTTAATTGGAGTCCAACTGTGGTAAATTCAATTGATTGGAGATGATTTGGAAAGTCACACAACTGTCTATATAGGTGACCAAGAACATGATGGTCACTCTGACAGAGCTCCAGAGTTCCTCTATGGAAATGGGAGAACCTTCCAGAAGGACAACCATCTCTTCAGCACTCCACCAATCAGGCCTTTATGGTAGAGTGGCCAGACGGAAGCCACTCCTCAGCAAAAGGCACATGACAGCCCGCTTGGAGTTTGCCAAAAGGCACCTAAAGGATTCGAACCATGAGAAACAAGATTCTCTGGTCTGATGAAACCAAGATTGAACTTCTTGGCCTGAATGCCAAGCATCACGTCTGGAGGAAACCTGGCACCATCCTTATGGTGAAGCATGGTGGTGGAAGCATATTGCTGCGGGGATGTTGTTCAGCGGCAGGGACTGGGAGCCTAGTCAGGATAGAGGGAAAGATGATTGGAGCAAAGTACAGAGAGATCCTTGATGAAAACCTGCTCCAGTGCGTTCAGGACCTCAAGACCGGGCGAATGTTCACCTTCCAACAGGACAACGACCCTAAGCACACAGCCAAGACAACGCAGGAGTGGCTTCGGGACAAGTCTCTGAATGTCCTTGAGTGGCCCAGCCAGAGCCGGGACTTAAACCCAATCGAACATCTCTGGAGACCTGAAAATAGCTGTGCAGCGACGCGCCCCATCCAACCTGACAGAGCTTGAGAGGATTTGCAGAGAAGAATGGGAGAAACTCCCCAAATACAGGTGTGCCAAGGTTATAGCGTCATACACATTAAGACTTTGGCTGTAATCACTGCCAAAGGTGCTTAAACAAAGTACTGAGTAAAGGGTCTGAATACTTATGGAAATGTGATTGTTCAGTTGTTGTTTTTGCAACAACTGATAAAAACACGTTTTTGCTTTGTCATTATGGGGTATTGTGTGTAGATTGATGATGGGAAAAAAACAATTTAATCAATTTTACAATAAGGCTGTAAAGTAACAAAATGTCGAAAAAGTCAAGGGGTCTGAATACTTTTCGAATGCACTGTATATAGACAGGTGTGTGCCTTTCCAAATCATGTCCAACAAACTTAGTTAGTTAGAACCTGCTCTTACCATGAGAAACAGATTTCCCAATCTTCTTCTCCTCTTCTTCATCTTTAATGTTGACATTCAGCTCCAGTGTTTGACTGCAGTCTTCCAGCTTCACTGATGCCATCTCTGGATCCTGCAGTAAACTGGGCTCCACTGTCACAATCAGGACCCAGTGACTGTAGGTTTGGACTCAGCGTGGAAGGAGAGAGGCAGGCTGGGTGTTGTCCTCACTGTTGATGTTACCGGCCTCAGACTTACCTGAATCGGCCAGTAGTAATAAAGAGAAACAGATACAAAAAGTTATTGTCTTCACAGTTCTGGCACTTTCTTTATTCTCTAAAAATATTTTCTTTTTTCTTGTTCAATTATTTAATTCAGTGCTTGACTTGGACTGAAATAGGTGCTAATACTCATTTTGGGTGCCGGTACTGTTTATATTAAGGTGCAGGAGCTCCACAATACTTTTGAGCTAATACCTAACCTATAGTAGATAAACGCATAAATGACTCAAAAACCATTTAGTACAAGGTTACAGTTTGCTTTAGACAGCACTATGTGCTAATTTCCTTAATAACCTTGTCTTCACTGTATTACTTCAATCAAAAAACAATTGTATTTCCTGGTCACACCATAGTAACATTTATTGATAAAGACAAAAACAACAGAATGTGTCTGAATATTAGTACACATGTAGAAAACTGATAATCATTACATTCAGTTTCAAAACAGTAGTGCAACCGTGAAATTGTCTCTGATGCACCCGCACTGTCCTCACTGAAGTCCGTTGACGCTGACCGAGAGTAGCCGCCATTTTATCAGCTTGGGAATTTTACACAAAACCAATAACATGCAAAACGAACTCAAAATCTCAAATAAATTGATTATTTATTAAACTAACATGAGAAAAGTATGTACATTCACTCAGACAAACCCAACATCTCTAGCTATGTGACTTGTAAAATAGTTTTTATCACGTTCTTTCACTCACTCGGTTTGACACAAAAATAACACATCAAACCTTTAACAAACGTGATAATACCTTAACGGATGTGTTACCTAGCATGATATGACATGTTATTTCGACATTAGAAAGTTTAAACGTGCTATTACATACCTCTAGTAATAAATAGAAACGGACACAAAGGTTATCTTCTTGACTGCACAGTTCTGGCGCTTTCTTTATTGTGAAGAATGGTGCCCGCCTGCCCGGAACTTCCTGTTCCCCCACTACTAACGGTCCGTGCATTCCGAGATCAGATTACAACATTTCATTAAATTACTAAAAAAGGCTTTATTAGCCTAAGCATTACCTTCATCCACATACTTTCTCTAGGATTGGAACCGGTTCAGGGAAAGAACCGGAAAAAGTGTTCTATACTTTTTAGGAACAGCACAGTTATTTTAAAAGCAGGGAATCCAGGTAATAACCTTATTTTACTTTCCGGGTATTTTTCTCCAGTCCCACAAAAATCGCAACAAAGCTCACTCTAGAAACGTATTCCAGTTTCTGCCTGCCAGCTGGAATGGAAATCTTTGCCAGTGGGTGTGCGTGTGGAAACTACCGGCTCCTCCCCTCTGAAGGATAGGTAACTGTATCCTACTGACAACGTTACAAGCATGACGCATACAACCAACGTTAAACCAACTCTGAAGTTCAAAGACATTCAAAGTTACTCCATAGAAGCCGCTCCTCCGTAGGTATAATTCTGTGGGCCTAATTCAGATAATGCAGGTCATAACACGATGCCCAGCTCTTCAATGCAAGCTTTCTCTATCCTCTAACGAGCTCTCCTCACCCGCAAAATGTCGCGCCCTACACTGTGATTGGCAGCACAGTTTGCTATTAATGATTTTCCTATACAGATACTCTTGTGGTTGTCACGAGAATTTTGTTATCTCAATGGTTGAAGTCAAACACTTCTTAAATCTTTGAATAATTCCCAGAGGTATAAATCTCTAGTTTAAAGAAATTAAACAGACCCCTTACTGCAATGGTCATTCTTTATTCATTGAGAGCTCTGAAAATCATACAATGCACAACGTTCTTTATACATTTACTACGCCCCTAAGTGGGCCAATGAGAAAGCTCCTAGCCCATATTTAGGCAACTATCATATGTCTCTGTTAGCTGCACAGCAACCTATTGTTTCTTCCTGGATCTATTTCACACTCCAGCTGTGTTCGTGTGGTTGCTTTTCTGGTTCCTCCAGTATCAGGTCACACATACACAGACTTCCTTTACTGGTTTCACAAGACACAAATACTCTGTTGCTGGGCAAATATGCATCTTATACAGGCACATACGGTGGGGACATGTTTCTCAGTGTCTAGTTTCACATCCTGTTTTCTGTTATTGGTTTCACAGTTGCATTCTGCTTGCATAGATATAAAAATAAGCCAAAGCCCTCGTTTTACTTCTAACTAAGCTAAACACATTATCAGATTGTAGTTTTATTATTCTAACACATTTCACAAAGAATTGGAGTGTAATAATGAGTCATTACCAAATTCTTCTATCAGTGGTGTACTAGTGTATTTATTCTCCCACAAGCTTTAAATTGAGGGCCAGGTTGTCAGGATGGGTAATGTACTGTACACATTAATTACAAGTACTCCTAAAGATACACTTCATTTTAACTAGCTAAATCCTGTGTAACAACTAGTAATTACATTGTACTTGGCTAACATTACATGTACTATGCTTTGAAATAGTGTCTTATTCTTCATCTGGGATTTGTATTTATTATGGATCCCCTTTAGGCAGCAGCTACACTTCCTGGGATGCAGCAAAATTAAGGTAGTTCATACAATTTAAAAAACATTACAATACATTCACAGATTTCACAACACACGGTGTGCCCTCAGGCCCCTACTCCACCACTACCACATATCTACAGTACAAAAATCCATGTGTACGTGTGTGTATAGTGCGTATGTTATCGTGTGTGTGTGTATGCATGTGTCTGCGCCTATATTTGTGTTGCTTCACAGTCCCCGCTGTTCGATAAGGTGTTTTTTTTATATCTGTTTTTTAAATCTAATTGTACTACTTGCATCAGTTACTTGAAGTGGAATAGAGTTCCATGTAGTCATGGCTCTATGTAGTACTGTGCACCTCTCATAGTCTGTTCTGGACTTGGGGACTGTGAAGAGACCTCTGGTGGCATGTCTTGTAAGGTATGCATGGGTGACCGAGCTGTGCGCCAGTAGCTCAAACAGACAGCTCGGTGCACCCAACATGTCAACACCTCCACTTTGAGCCATGAGAGATGCATATTATTAATATTAGCTCTCTGTGTACATCCAAGGGCCAGCCGTGCTGCCCTGTTCTGAGCCAATTGCAATTTTCTTAAGTCCTTTTTTGTGTCTGACCACACGACTGTACAGTAGTCCAGGTGTGACAAAACTAGGGCCTGTAGGACCTGCCTTGTTGATAGTGCTGTTAAGAAGGTAGAGCAGCGCTTTATTATGGACAGACTTCTCCCCATCTTAGCTTCTGTTGTATCAATATTTTTTGACCATGAAAGTTTAAAATCCAGGGTTACTCCAAGCAGTTTAGTCACCTCAACTTGCTCAATTTCCACATTATTTATTACAAGATTTAGTTGAGGTTTAGGGTTTAGTGAATGATTTGTCCCAATTACAATGCTTCTAGTTCTAGAAATATTTAGGACTAACTTATTCCTTTCCACCCACTCTAAAGCTAACTGCAACTCTTTGTTAAGTGTTGCAGTCATTTCAGTCGCTGTAGTAGCTGACATGTATAGTGTTGAGTCATCCGCATACATAGACACGAGTTGACTGAGAACACATTCTCATTTACAGCAACAACCTGTGAAATAGTTACAGCGGAGAGGATGGGGGATGAATGAGCCGATTGGAAGCTAGGGATGATTAGGTGAGTGCCAGATTAGGAATTCAGCCAGGACACTGGGGTTAACACCCCTACTCTTACGATAAGTGGCATGGGATCTTTAGTGACCGCAGACAGTCAGGGCACCCGCTTCACGTCCCATCTGAAAGACGGCACACAGGGCAATGTCCCCAATCATTGCCCTGGGGCATTGGGGTGTTATTTGTTTTGACCAGAGGAAAGAGTGCTTCCTGCTTACATTTTACATTTACATTACATTTACATTTTAGTCATTTAGCAGACGCTCTTATCCAGAGCGACTTACAGTTAGTGAATACATATTTTTTATACTGGCCCCCCATGGGAATTGAACCCGCTACCCTGGCGTTGCAAACGCCATGCTCTATCAACTGAGCTACATCCCTGCCGGCCATTCCCTCCCCTACCCTGGACGACGCTGGGCCAATTGTGCGCCGCCCATGAGTCTCCCGGTCGCGGCCGGCTGCGACAGAGCCTGGATTCGAACCAGGATCTCTAGTGGCACAGTTAGCACTGCGATGCAGTGCCTTAGACCACTGCGCCACTCAGGAGCTCACCACTTCCAGCAGCAGCTGGTCTCCCATCCAGGGACCGACCAGGACCAACCCTGCTTAGCTTCAGAGGCTAGCTAGCAGTGTGATGAAGGGGAGTATATTGCTGGCAAATATTAATTAGAGCCTATTGAGCATAGGCTATAATATCTCAGACACCCAGAGCATCCACAAGGGATCCCAACCTTTGTTACAGTTGTTAATAAATCGGAATCACAGACCACAATTACTACCAGGTACATGTTATTACATTGTAACTATGTGTCATTACAGTTAACTACAATACTTGTTTACAGTGTAGTTACACATGTAATTACACTGTAATAAGGACCCCATAAAAGGAAGTGTTACCGGCATCTCTTCTTTATGTATACGTTGATGTGCTTTAAGAAACCCTAGAGCACCCCTGTGGAAATCAAATTAGCATTATAACAATCCCCATCAAAATCTGTCTGTTTAAGCTAGAGATGTATTTTTTGCATGGGCTGCGTCTCAATTTTTATTTTATTTCACCTTTATTTAACCAGGTAAGCCAGTTGAGAACAGGTTCTCATTTACAACTGCGACCTGGCCAAGATAAAGCAAAGTAGTGCAATAAAAACAACACAGAGTTACATATGGGGTAAAAAAAAACATAAAGTCAGAAATACAACAGAAAATATATATACAGTGTGTGCAAATGTAGCAAGTTATGGAGGTAAGGCAATAAATAGGCTATAGTGCAGAATAATTACAATAGTATTAACACTGGAATGCTAGATGTGCAAGAGATTATGTGCAAATAGAGATACTGGGGTGCAAAAAGAGCAAATTAAATAACAATATAGGGATGAGGTAGTTGGGTGGGCTACATTTCAGATGGGCTGTGTACAGGTGCAGTGATCGGTAAGGTGCTCTGACAACTGATGCTTAAAGTTATTGAGGGAGATAAGAGTCTCCAGCTTCAGAGATTTTTGCAATTCGTTCCAGTCATTGGCAGCAGAGAACTGGAAGGAATGGCGGCCAAAGGAGGTGTTGGCTTTGGGAATGACCAGTGAGATATACCTGCTGGAGCGCAGACTACGGGTGGGTGCTGCTATGGTGACCAATGAGCTAAGATAAGGCGGGGATTTGCCTAGCAGTGATTTATAGATGGCCTGGAGCCAGTGGGTTTGACTGACGAACATGTAGTGAGGACCAGCCAACAAGAGCGTACAGGTCACAGTGGTGGGTAGTGTATGGGGCTTTGGAGACAAAATGGATGGCACTGTGATAGACTACATCCAATTTGCTGAGTAGAGTGTTGGAGGCTATTTTGTAAATGACATCGCCGAAGTCAAGGATCGGTAGGATAGTCAGTTTACGAGGGCATGTTTGGCAGCATGAGTGAAGGAGGCTTTGTTGCGAAATAGGGAAGCCGATTCTAGATTTAACTTTGGATTGGAGATTCTTTATGTGAGTCTGGAAGTTGAGTTTACAGTCTAACCAGACACCTAGATATTTGTAGTTGTCCACATACTCTAGGTCAGACCCGTCGAGAGTGGTGATTCTAGTCGGGTGGGCGGGTGCTAGCAGCGTTCGATTGAAAAGCATGCATTTAGTTTTACTAGTGTTTAAGAGCAGTTGGAAGGCTACTGAAGGATTGTTGTATGGCATTGAAGCTCGTTTGGAGGTTTGTTAACACAGTGTCCAATGAAGGGCCAGATGTATACAAAATGGTGTCGTCTGCGTAGAGGTGGATCTGAGAGTCACCAGCAGCAAGAGCGACATCATTGATATACACGGAGAAAAGTGTCGGCCCAAGAATTGAACCCTGTGGCACCCCCATAGAGACTGCCATAGGCCCAGACAACAGGCCCTCCGATTTGACACACTGAACTCTATCTCTATCTAACCCACATCCTCTGAGGTCGGCCTTCCTCATCTGCGGTGGAAGAACTACAGTGTTGTTTGTCAGACCAGGAGACTTCTGTCTGTAGCGTCCGAGAAAGTTTGGCCTACACATCTAAAGGTGAGACTCACCAACAAGTTCATGTCTGTTGTTTCGCTCTAGGATGCCTACAAGTGTCTGAAGGTAGCAGGTACCGGTTTAAAACATTTGTGGAAGTAAATATTGAAGTACTTAGTGCCCAAAAAAGGTGTTAAATATGTTTGACTTATCTTTCTTAATATAGAACAGAAACTTAAAAACCAACTTCCCTTTGAAAATGATTAGCAATATCATCCCCCACTCACTATCACAAGGGTTAGCAAATGTCAGGGTCAATTCCATTTCAATTACAGTCAATTCACAAAGTAACCCAAATTCCAATTCCCCATTTTCCTCATTCATTTACAGATGGATACACTGCTGCCATGAAGGGATGCACCTGATTGGTAATGATGTTTAGATATCCTGTGGCATTCAAACGTTGCTGCACTTTTATCAAGAGAACCAATATGTGCCATGAAAACACACCATCACCACCAGCCTGAAACACTGACACACAGCATGGATGCATGTACTCATGGTTTTCCCCATACCCTAGTCCTCCCATCAGTACGAAACTCATCAAATCAGGCAATGCTTTTCAAATTCTCCAGTGTCCAGTGTTTTCATTCCATAGCACACTGCAACTGCCGTTTCTTGCTGAAAGCTAATGGGGATCTATAATAAATACACAAAAACTACATCATTAAGGATCATAGCGTTCAGTCAATGTCATGGAAATAGCTGGTGTCCATAATGTTTTGTACACACAGTGTATGTTGTGTCTAACAGCTCATTCCCACAGAAAACTGCAGAAGGAATCAGTACCACCCAGTCAACCATCAGACTCCATTGTGAGACGCCTCAAAGAGGATATTCAACTCTAAGGGCAAATCCAAGGTAATCTCAATATCATTACAGTAGAAGCTAACAAAACACAACAAAACTGACCAGGAGCTCACTGATCAGTAAAGTAAAGAGATGCTAACGTTCTATAACGCTCCCTTTCCTTTGCACAGTTCTCTCACAGTGAGAAACAATAGGATTACACTAGTGTCCTACGCTTTCTTCATTCGATCCAATTAACTGTTACCACTTCTTTTATTAGATGAGAATTAAGTGGAGTGACTAATCTTAGCTGGTCTGAGAGAACTGATGAGGATTTCACCTTTATACATTGGTGTCTTTTTAAATGGCCCAATCTGTAGAATCTCTTCTCACAGTCAGTGCAGTGATGAGGCTTCTCTCCAGTGTGTATCCGTTGGTGTGTTTTTACGTTGCCCAAATCAGGATAAACTCTTTCCACATTAAGATCAGAGGTAAGGCTTCTCTCCTTTATGTTTACCTTGGTGTCTTTTTAAGGTGCCCATTTGAGAGAAACTCTTTCCACAGTCTGAGCAGGAGTAAGGCTTCTCTCCTGTGTGTGTTCTCTGATGAACTTTTAGCCTAGTTGATGTTGTGAAGCATTTTACACAATCAGAGCAGGAGTAAGGCTTCTCTCCTGTGTGTGATATCTGATGAACTCTTAGCTCATTTGATGTTGTGAAGCATTTTACACAATTAGAGCAGGAGTAAGGCTTCTCTCCTGTGTGTGTTCTCTGATGAACTATTAGCACCTTTGATGTTCTGAAGCATTTTACACAGTCAGAGCAGGAGAAAGGCTTCTCTCCTGTGTGTGTTCTCTGATGAACTTTTAGCCCAGTTGATGTTCTTAAGCATTTTACACAATCAGAGCAGGAGTAAGGCTTCTCTCCTGTGTGTGTTCTCTGATGAACTTTTAGCTCAGTTGATGTTGTGAAGCATTTTATACACTCAGAGCAGGAGTAAGCCTTTTCTCCTGTATGTATACGTTCATGTGTTTTTAAGTGGCCCAGTCGAGAGAAACTCTTTCCACACTCAGAGCAGGAGTAAGCCTTCTCTCCTGTATGAATACGTTCATGTTGTTTTAAGTGGCCCAGTTGAGAGAAACTCGCCCCACAGTCAGAGCAGAAGTAAGGCTTCTCTCCTTTATGTTTACCTTGGTGTCTTTTTAAGGTGCCCATTTGAGAGAAACTCTTTCCACAGTCAGAGCAGGAGTAAGGCTTCTCTCCTGTGTGTGTTCTCTGATGAACTTTTAGCCTATTTGATGTTGTAAAGCATTTTACACAATCAGAGCAGGAGTAAGGCTTCTCTCCTGTGTGTGATCTCTGATGAACTCTTAGCTCAGTTGATTTTGTGAAGCATTTTACACAATTAGAGCAGGAGTAAGGCTTCTCTCCTGTATGTATACGTTCATGTGTTTTTAAGTCGCCCAGTCGAGAGAAACTCTTTCCACAGTCAGAGCAGGAGTAAGACTTCTCTCCTGTGTGCACTCTCTGATTAACTGTCAGAGCCTTTGATGTTGTGAAATTCTGAGATTTCTCTCCTGTGTGTATTTTTAGGTGTATTTTTAACTTTGATAAAATGGAGAAACTCTCCTCACAATGTGGGCAGTGGTGAGACCTCTTAGCTCTGTGATCTTCCTGCTGTTGCTCGCTGGATGTAGAGAATGTCTCAACATGGTCTCCTGTGTGAACAACAACAGAAGAACCAGTCAGTTGGTGTGATATACATGTCAATCAAATGTATTTTATGAAGCCCTTTTTACATCAGAAGTTGTCACAAAGTGCTTTACAGAAACCCACCCTAAATCCCCAAAGAGCAAGCAATGCAGATGTAGAAGTCATATCATCCTCCACTCACTATCACAAGGGTTAGTGTCATCCTCCACTCACTATCACAAGGGTTAGTAACTACACAGACTCATTTAATAGAACTTTAAAACATTAGCAGTTTGTTTACTTGACTTCTTTAGTCTACTCTCTGATCACTCCAGATAGCCCAGTGAATAAAACACATGCTGGCAATACTGGTGTAAAACCATGCAACGGTCAGTAGCATGAAATAATATCTACCTTCTCATTGAAACAGTTCACCATGAAACAGTTCTACTGCAACTTTTCATGCACAGTGAGAAGTTGGAATGAATAACACAAACTTAGTTAGATAGAACCTGCTCTTACCATGAGAAACAGATTTCCCAACCTTCTCCTCCTCTTCTTCATCTTTAATGTTGACATTCAGCTCCAGTGTTTGACTGCAGTCTTCCAGCTTCACTGATGCCATCTCTGGATCCTGCAGTGCATACTGGGCTCCACTGTCACAATCAGGACCCAGTGACTGTAGGTTTGGACTCAGTGTGGAAGGAGAGAGGCAGGCTGGGTTTGTCCTCACTGTTGATGTTACCGGCCTCAGATTTAATTCTAGTGGTCCTGTAGTAACAATGAGAAACAGACACAAAAGTCATTGTCATGACAGTTCTGGCACTTTCTTTATTCTCTAAAAATATTTTATATTTCTTCTTGTTAAATCCCCTAATTCAGTGCTTGACTTGGGCTGAAATAGGTGCCGGTACTCATTTTGGGTGCCGG
Source organism: Coregonus clupeaformis (assembly GCF_020615455.1). Taxonomy (NCBI): domain Eukaryota; kingdom Metazoa; phylum Chordata; class Actinopteri; order Salmoniformes; family Salmonidae; genus Coregonus; species Coregonus clupeaformis. The sequence continues at coordinate 91,465 of NW_025533830.1, read as the reverse complement.
TACTGTTTATATTTAGGTGCAGGAGCTCCACAATACTGTTGAGCTAACATTCTATAAGAGGAACAGGAGCTCAAGCACTAGATATTTGAGGTGCCGGTACTTAACCTATAGTAGATATTCCCAAATTCAGCACCAGTCAAAAGTTTTAGAACACCTACTCATTCCAGGGGTTCTATATTTTTACTATTTTCTACATTGTATAATAATAGTGAAAACATCACAACTATGAAATAACATATGGAATCATGTAGTAACCAACAAAGTGTTAAACAAATCAATATATATATTTTATATTTGAGATTCTTTAAAGTAAGCAACCTTTGCCTTGATGACAGCTTTGCACACTCTTGGCATTATCTCTACCAACTTCATGAGGTATTCACCTGGAATACATTTCAATTAACAGGTGTGCCTTGTTAAAAGTTCATTTGTGGAATTTCTTAATGCGCTTGAGCCAATCAGTTGAGTAGTGACATGGTAGGGGTGGTATCCAGAAGATATGCCTATTTGGTAAAAGACCAAGTCCATATTATTGCAAGAACAGCTCAAATAAGCAAAGAGAAACAGTCCATTATTACTTTAAGAATCTTCAAGTGCAGTCGCAAAAACTAACAAGCGCATTGATGAAACTGGCTCTCATGAGAACCGTCACAGGAAAGGAAGACCCTGAGTTACCTCTGCTGCAGAGGATAAGTTCATTAGAGTTACCAGCCTCAGAAATTGCAGCCCAAATAAATTCTTCACATAGTTCAAGTAACAGACACATCAACATCAACTGTTCAGAGGAGACTGCGTGAATCAGGCCTTCATGGTCGAATTGCTGCAAGAAACCACTACTAAAGGACACCAACAAGAAGAAGAGACTTGCTTGGGCCAAAAAACATGAGCAATGGACATTAGACCGGTGGAAATCTGTCCTTTGGTCTGATGTGTCCAAATTTGAGATTTTTAGTTTAAACCGCAGTGTCTTTGTGAGATGCAGAGTAGGTGAATGGATGATCTCTACATAATATTAATAATAATAATTATAATATGCCATTTAGCAGACGCTTTTATCCAAAGCGACTTACAGTCATGCGTGGTTCCCACCGTGAAGCATGGAGGAGGAAGTGTGATGGTGCTTTGCTGGTGATTTATTTAGAATTCAAGGCACACTTAACCAGCATGGCTACCACAGCATTCTGCAGCGATACGCCATCCCATCTGGTTTGCGCTTAGTGGGATTATCATTTGTTTTTCAACAGGACAATGACCCAACACACCTCCAGGCTGTGTAAGGGCTATTTGACCAAGAAGGAGAGTGATGGAGTGCTGCATCAGATGACCTGGCCTCCACAATCAACCGACCTCAACACAATTGAGATGGTTTGGGATGAGTTGGACCGCAGAGTGAAGGAAAAGCAGCCAACAAGTGCTCAGCATGTGTGTGAACTTCTTCAAGACTATTGGAAAAGCATTCCAGGTGAAGCTGGTTGAGAGAATGCCAAGAGTGTGCAAATCTGTCATCAAGGCAAAGGGTGGCTACTTTGAAGAATCTAAAATCAAAAATATATTTTGGTTTGTTTAACACTTTTTTGGTTACTACATCATTCCATATGTATTATTTTATAGTTTAAATGTCTTCACTATTATTCTACAATGTAGAAAATAGTAAAAATTAAGAAAAACCCTTGAATGAGTAGGTGCTGTATATTTGCCACTGCTTGACAAAAAAAAGATAATTTATAGTTAGATAGAACCTGCTCTTACCATGAGAAACAGATTTCCCAATCTCCTCCTCCTCTTCTTCATCTTTAATGTTGACATTCAGCTCCAGTGTTTGACTGCAGTCTTCCAGCTTCACTGATGTCATCTCTGGATCCTGCAGTAAACTGGGCTCCACTGTCACAATCAGGACCCAGTGACTGTAGGTTTGGACTCAGTGTGGAAGGAGAGAGGCAGGCTGGGTTTGTCCTCACTGTTGATGTTACCGGCCTCAGACTTAATCTGAGTCGTCCAGTAGTAATATAGAGAAACGGACACAAAAGTTAGTCTTGACGTTTCTGGCACTTTCTTTATCCTCTAAAAATATATTAGATCAGGTAGCTAAGCATTGACAACAAACCATTTATTAATTTCACATTAGACACAAATTGCACACTTTGAATTAAACCATGTAAGTGCACTTAACCTATAGTAGATTTCAGAAATTCTCATAAATGACTCAAAAACCATTTAGTACAAGGTTGCAGTTTGTTTTAGGCAGCACTATGTAATATTTTCCTTAATAACCGTCTTCACTGTATTATTTCAATCAAAACCAACTGTATTTCCCGTTCACACCATAATAACAATTATAGATAAAGATGGAAACAACTGAATGTGTCTGAATATATGGAAAAAGGGGAGGGGTCTGAATACTTTCTGAATCCACTGTAAGGAATTGGCAACTCGTTCTCATTCTAAGAAATAAGGTAGGCCACTTGATTTCAACATCTGAACAAAGTGGACAGGCTAACATGCTTTTCAAACAGTTGGAGACAGACAGAATGGTGTGTTCATAACAACTCAACTGTTCAACCTTGTTAGCAAACAGATCCAAGTTGGCTAATCTTGAAATATAAAGATTAGCTGGTTAATCACTAGCACGTGAGCTTGAGCTTGAGAGATTGTTTATGAGACTTGTGTTCATTTTCTATAGCCTAATGCCTGCTACAATAAATTAGTCCATTTGTAATAAAAAATTGCATTTTCATAGACCAACTTGAAAGCCAGATCAGTGATTATTGCCAACAAAAAAAAGCAGGTTAAACAATTTTTTTAAATAAAATAATACAATAATTAGTGTGTCTTATTGGTTGTGGATGGCTTATATTTAGCCTAGGTATAACTTCACAAGCCCTGAATTCATTAGATTATAGCTGACTGTTTGAAATGCAGTGTATTTGACCTTTAATTGTACAACACTTACTTAGAGAAAAACAAAATTGAGAAATCTTGAATCACCCATACGTTTGAAAAAACTCAAGATACAGCTGTATGATTTGTAGTCCATATCGCCCCGCCCTAACAGAGTACATTACCTCAAACAGTCACACTCCAAACTCCACTATGGCCAAGACCAAAGAGCTGTCAAAGGACACCAGAAACAAAATTGTAGACCTGCACCAGGCTGGGAAGACTGAATCTGCAATAGGTAAGCAGCTTGGTTTGAAGAAATCAACGGTGGGAGCAATTATTAGGAAATGGAAGACATACAAGACCACTGATAATCTCCCTCGATCTGGGGCTCCACGCAAGATCTCACCCAGTGGGGTCAAAATGATCACAAAAACGGTGAGCAAAAATCCCAGAACCACACAGGGGGACCTAGTGAATGACCTGCAGAGAGCTGGGACCAAAGTAACAAAGCCTACCATCAGTAACACACTACGCCGCCAGGGACTCAAATCCTGCAGTGCGAGACGTGTCCCCCTGCTTAAGCCAGTACATGTCCAGGCCCGTCTGAAGTTTGCTAGAGTGCATTTGGATGATCCAGAAGAGGATTGGGAGAACGTCATATGGTCAGATGAAACCAAAATATAACTTTTTGGTAAAAACTCAACTCGTCGTGTTTGGAGGACAAAGAATGCTGAGTTGCATCCAAAGAACACCATACCTACTGTGAAGCATGGGGGTGGAAACATCATGCCTTGGGACTGTTTTTCTGCAAAGGGACCAGGACGACTGATCCGTGTAAAGGAAAGAATGAATGGGGCCATGTATCGTGAGATTTTGAGTGAAAACCTCCTTCCATCAGCAAGGGCATTGAAGATGAAACGTGGCTGGGTCTTTCAGCATGACAATGATCCCAAACACACCGCCCGGGCAATGAAGGAGTGGCTTCGTAAGAAGCATTTCAAGGTCCTGGAGTGGCCTAGCCAGTCTCCAGATCTCAACCCCATAGAAAATCTTTGGAGGGAGTTGAAAGTCTGTGTTGCCCAGCGACAGCCCCAAAACATCACTGCTCTAGAGGAGATCTGCATGGAGGAATGGGCCAAAATACCAGCAACAGTGTGTGAAAACCTTGTGAAGACTTACAGAAAACGTTTGACCTGTGTCATTGCCAACAAAGGGTATATAACAAAGTATTGAGAAACTTTTGTTATTGACCAAATACTTATTTTCCACCATAATTTGCAAATAAATTCATAAAAAAATCCTACAATGTGATTTTCAGGATTTTTTCCCCTCATTTTGTCTGTCATAGTTGACGTGTACCTATGATGAAAATTACAGGCCTCTCATCTTTTTAAGTGGGAGAACTTGCACAATTGGTGGCTGACTAAATACGTTTTTCCCCCACTGTAACTTGTGTCGATAAAAACAGCTGGACGTAATGACTCACCCTGTACTGTCAAAATGGTTTGGCAATCATAATTTATTTAAAAAACACTGTTTCAATCCTCACCTGTCAGAATAAAGAAACTTTGACAAAAGAAAAACCCACCCGTCCAACGATTAAAAATGGTTGTTGAGCTTTAGAACATTTCTCCTATATCTGCCGCTTCCATTACACACGTCGCAAATATATATTTTTTGCAACATTGCTTTTGTCGAATGCACCTGGGTCAATGGAAACCTGCCTAATGATGTCTGAGTGATTGGTTCAGATTTGGTCCGGTCTAATGTTTGGGCCAAGTCAGTTAAGAACAAATTCTTATTTACAATGATGGCTTACCCGGCCGACACTGGGCCAATTTTGCACCGCCCTATGCAACTCCCAATCACGGCCGGATTGTGATACAGCCTGGAATCCAACCAGGGTCTGTAGTGACAGATGCAGTGCCTTAGACCGCTGCGCCACTCGGGAGCCCTGTGACTAATCATTTTGGCTATTTAAGCTCTGAAAAGGCCTATCAGCTACCCAACTTTATAAGGAGTTATCCTGAGCCTATTTGCAATGAGAAACAATGCATTTGCACAGCGGGAAATGCAGAAGTATAAATTTTTTTTTGCTATGATCATCTCGTCAAAAATGTACAGAGACAAACTTGAAACCACTGATTATCATGACAATTTAGCTGACAGGGTTAAACTCCCGGACAACAGTGGTTTCAGAGTCCTGCAATAGAGTGAAGACGCTAATATTTGTGTAAAGTCTACATAGTTGTGTTCTGTGGGTGTCACTGAGTAGGCTGAACAATACATAGGTAGGGCTGTACAGTGCAATATGAATGTCCAATACAAACAAAAGAAACAGCATACTTAACTGGTTGAATGCGGTCCGGACCCAGAACGGGGTCAATATGGACCACAGGTGCCCCCAAAAATAATATAATAATACTGTTTTGGTTGGGCTTCAACCCCTGGTATCATATAAACACACATAAGACATGGAAACATGTAGAACTGCTTAAAAACAGCAACAACAAAACATCTCAGCCCTGTCATAAAATGTGTAGAATTGCGGGATATTAGCTTTAAAACTGCTAAATGTTCTCTCCGCCAACAAGTGGGTTGTGAACAGTTTGGGGTCACAAGTTGGGGGTTTGTTACTACGCCAATAAATGACAATTTCCATCAGGACCTTTGCCACCTAGGAAATTTGTGTGACCGGACCTTCTCAAATAGTACTGGAGTACCCCTGCAATAGACTGACTGGGAAGGTGATTTTTCACAGTTAAAGTCCTGCAATAAGAGCTAAGATGCTAACATTTGTGTAAACTCTTGAGAATTGTTTTCTGTGGGTGTCACCCGTTCCATGGGAGCACAATCCAACCCGTTTCATAAGTGCATATATGAACGCCCCCAATGCAATTATGTGGTCTAATACCTACACAGTGGGATTTCAACCGTTTTTTTTCTCAAAATAATTAGTTTGTGTAATTCATTTTAAATTAAGTAACAACATTTGACATGATTCCAATATTTTGTATCAGTTTGCATCACTTTCAATGAGGGCCTTTTATTTTGAGGGCGAACCGCAAATTCCACTATTGTGGCTAATCATTATTATGACTAGTTTCACATACGTAGGGACAAGCGGGTACCAGGGCTGCGTCCAGCAGGAGGACTGAGACGTTGGCCACGATCAGATACAAATGTATTATGTAGAACAAACATGCCTCTGATTCTAACGAATCATGTCAGTTCTATTCAGGGTATTTCTATCTGCAACTTTCCAAAACGTTTTTGTACTGAACATGCCCAGGCGAAACGCACTGACCTATATACGAACCTGGAAAGCCTCACAAATGAAAACGTGTAATGGACCCCGCGCCATGTGATTGTAAAATATGTTTTATCACGTTCTTCAATCACTCGGATTGACACAAACATTACACAAAACCTTTCCCAAACGTGATAATACCTTGACTGATTTGTTATCTAACATGTTATGACGTTATTTCGATATTAGACAGTGTAAAAGTGCTATTACATGCCTGTAGTAATAAAGAGAAACGGAAAGCACAGTCCTGTCGTTTTCTTTGTTCTGAAGAATGTTGCGCGCGTCCCCAGAAGTTCCCCCCACTACCACAGAGCATCCGCGACATCTTCTCCTTCTTCTGTGGGTTTTATGGCAGACTACTTCCAAAAGTTGCATTGCCGCCACCAACTGGACGGTTTGAAACCACAAAATAAATTAAATAAAAAATACATCCATACTTAATAGTGATACTAACTTACTCCACACTAATAAAAATAGTTCATTGCCAAAACAAACAAAACTCCCATTTCTTCCTTCTTTTAAATCTCCATATCTCACTTCTCAGGCTCTAGGACCTGAGAGAGTGATACGGCTTTTTACAATATTCCATGTAACTCTTTTGCCAATAAATCTTTCAGCCCCAGGAACCGTTCCGCCGCAACCACAATTTTTTCTATCTTCCTAGATATTTTCTCCACCTTGGCAGTGCCGTTAATCACCATTGTGATAAAGGCCACAAAGTCCACCTTTTTAACCTTTAAAATGTCAGAATCATCTTGTTGAAAGGCAACCCCTGCAGCTTGCATTGAAGGCTTATCCACCACCATTATATTTACTGTAAAGATAACACCCAACAACTACAATGATTCAGTAGATCAATAATGTTACAGTACTCTAGCATGTCTCACAGCTGCTTATGCTGACAAAACATGTTAGTGAATAGGTCAAATTTAGCTTTGTGATGCTCATTTAAACTTCCTGTCTTGTTCAGCTTCAGAACAACAGTAAATATGTCACTTGAAACATAGTTTTTTGGTAATTCATTACACAAAAGAGAAGAAAAACAAAATTACAAATTCATACACACAATATTTTTCATTGGCAGATAAATTAAACAGGCTTAAATTAAGCCTTAATGACTATTAATGACTAAAATAACGAATCTAGTTTTAAAATACAATTTAATAAACAAAAAGTATCCACCCAAACTAATGGTGAAAACTGATCATCACACCATCTCTGTCTGATACATGTTGTGTCTACTAGCTCATTCCCACAGAAAACTGCAGAGGGAAGCAAAACAACCCAGTCAACCATCAGACTCCATTGTGAGACGCCTCACAGAGGATATTCAACCCTAAGGGCAAATCCAAGGTAATCTCAATATCTTTACAATAGAAGCTAACAAAACACACCAAAACTGACAAGGCGCACACTGATCAATAAAGTAAAGAGAGGCTATGGTAATATTTTATGTATCATTAAGGAAAATGTTGGGAAATGTCAAAAATAAAATATAGTAAACATGATTGACATTTTATAATCCAGATGCATGTCTAAATTAGGAATATAGTCAATACAGTGTGTAAACATGCTTTAATGAATGTATGTATTTTATTTTTAAAGTGTCTGAGCCACGTCACCAATATAATGAGATAAGGGGAAGAGGCCCCATATAGAAAAGCGCCCATGGCCGTTTGGAGTAAACAACATGTGTTATTGGACTTTGAAAGATAATAGTGGCGTGGCAGTTAAAGATGTTAATCAGTTAACTTAAGGGATGTAGCTTTGTATGCTATGTAAACATGACTGTGCATTTGTGTGTGTATAAAAGAGATTTCTGAGTCAGAGAGAGACAGTTGCTCCATGGAGCAAGCTCGGCTTTATTATGCAATAAAGTCAAATTTTTGGATTCACAAGCTCCAGTTTTTTGAGAGATATTTTTGAGTTGACTACATTTGAGTCAAATATTTCTACGACAAGGCTAACGTTCTATAACGTTCCCTTTCCTCTGCACAGTTCTCTCACAGTGAGAAACAATAGGATTACAATAGAGTGTGCTATGATTTCTTGAGAATTAAGTGATGGAATGATTTTAATATTAGCTAGTCAGACAACTGATGAGGATTCTCACATGTATGTATTTGTTGGTGTCTATTTAAGTGGCCATGTTGAGAGAAACTATTCCAACAGTCAGAGCAGGAGTACCAGATCCCTTGATATTTTACAGCTCTTCCCACAATCAGAGCAGGGAAATAGATTATCTCCTGTGTGTATTTTTAGGTGTATTTTTTAGCTTTGATAGAATTGGGAAAATCTCCTCACAATGTGGGCAGTGGTGAGACCTCTTAGCTCTGTGATCTTCCTGCTGTTGTTCTCTGGATGTAAAGAATGTCTCAACATGGTCTCCTGTGTGAACAACATCAAAAGAACCAGTCAGTTGGTGTGATTTACATCAATCATATTGATTTTATAAAGCCCATTTTACATCAGCAGTTGTCACAGAGGGCTTTACAGATACCCTAACCTAACGTATCAGGCGTAAAAGAAATGCCTAAACTAGGTCCACAGAAACCAGAAGCTTCCGGTTTTCAGGCTTTGCCTTCCGCTCTGCCTTTTCTCTTCTTCATCTTTAATGTTGACATTCAGTTCCAGTGTTTGACTGCAGTCTTCCAGCTTCACTGATGCCATCTTTGGATCCTGCAGTGCATACTGGGCTCCACTGTCACAATCAGGACCCAGTGACTGTAGGTTTGGACTCAGTGTGGAAGGAGAGAGGCAGGCTGGGTTTTTACTAACTGTTAATTTGTAAACTCTGGACAGATTTGAACAATTGCTGCCTAAAATGCTGTGGTGCTTACTAACACAACAGGAAATATTGTGTTAGATGTGGGCCATCACATGAATTATCAGCTCTTTCACTCTGAATATTCATATCAATGAATCACCCTCAAATGGACCATCAATACCAGAGTTCTACAATACTACTTACATAATCAACTGGACATTACAACAGACCGAACCTCAATATAGTCCTGGGCATATATTGAACTCTAACAATGGGGGATGGAAAGGGTCTGTTGAAATGAATACTGTAGTGGTGTGAGAAAGGTAACACAAGCTTCCTCTCTAATTCCTCTCCCCAATAGTAAGTGGAAACACTTAAAAATGGAAAAAAAAATACAAATAATATATTTGTTGTTTTATTTAATTGTTACCTAAGAAGAAAACCTGTCTAAGTCCTTTGTACTGAAAAAATATATTCATATGCATTATAGAAAATAATGGGGACTAGGAAATTGGATTGTCCCAATGGTGATGTGTAGAGGTGTAGTGACATGTTTTGACTAGATACATAATATAGAAGAGAAATTGGCTCAGTTCAAATGTTTCTAGTAAAAAAAAAGCATTTGGTTGCTGTGTTCAAAAGGCATATTTTGTATTTATATTGCATTTTTTATTTAACTTTTATATGAACATTTTCCCCAGTGATACAACACAGTGCTAAAGGTTTTAAAACAGAGGCTGCTGTATGACTGTAGATTACATCACCATAATCAAGCACTGGGAGAAGCGTTGCTTGAACAATCTTCCTTCTACTTTCCAAAGTGAAGCAGGATTTATTTCTATTCCTAGTTCTTTTGGCAACTGAGCAAATTGTAGGTATTATGAGCGGAAACTTGAAGGCTGTGAGACTTTTGCGCAACTTCCCGCGCGCGTTTCCAGTGAACACTGAGGCTGTACTCTTACAGTTTTAGATAGCTTTTTATTTCTATGATATAGCCTACAGTAGCCTATATGTGGTGTTCAATGCAGGCCCACATTGCAGGATACTTTAAAACACGTTTTTACATTATGAAGGGCTTGACATGAATTCTTGATTTTTTTTACTTGGTTTGTAACACCATGTGCCAAATAGGTGACTGTAAATTGTATTGTGTTGTATGATGCAAGAAACCACTTTACAAAATAATATTAATTATTATTACCATACAGAGAATTAGACAATGTAGGCTACCCCTCTGCTTATTGGCTTATTTGCATATTCAAGCCTGTCTCAAAATACAACACTGCCTCTTTAATTAAGACATACGCTGACTGACTGGCTTTTCAAAGACAGCTTGAAATGTAGCCTACACGTTTTGTTCTCTTGTAGGAAGCAGTAATTCCCCATTGCTGACCTATACTTATGTATAACTGGGCTGATAACTCGCTAACTAGCAAAGAATATCAACAAATGTGCAGACGCGCGGCTCTGCGGTCTGATCTGAACTGCGCATTCACTCGCAGGTGACTGAAAGACAGCTCGTGGGCTACTCCCGCCAATATAATTCTACTCGGTTCGGACTGGCTCTGCCTACAACAAAATCACAGACTCAATCTTGCAAAGTTATATATGTTTTGGTTTGTTGCATTGAAAAGGGGCTGATATAATATCGATTCGATCACAGAAAAAACGTTGATCTATATAGGGGCGGCAGGTAGCTTAGTGGTTAAGGGCGTTGTACCAGTAACCGAAAGGTCGCTGGTTCTAATCCCCGAGCCGACTAGGTGAAAAATCTGTCTATGTGCCCTTGAGCAAGGCACTTAACCCTAATTGCTCCTGTAAGTTGCTCTGGATAAGAGCGTCTGCTAAATTACCCATTTATTTAAAATAATGGGGCGAACTCAGTTAAGTTCAATCTCTTGCATCTATGCACAGCATGGCATTTCTTCTTCTCTGCAGTCCTGGAGGAAGTGCGCGGCTGCGCAGTTTAGAGGGAACATTGCCTGCAGCACACTGTAGTGTATGAAGAATTATGACTTTGCTAATGTTTTCAAGTGGAACCTGAGAGGATGTTTATTCAGTTTTAGAGGAACACCATAGAACAGAGGAAGTCTGTTGTGTGGAGATAGGTGATTGTTCTGTAGGGGGAACACCCATATCAGATTACATAGGATATATACCACAGTTAGGACAGAGAGAAGCAGAATAATCATATTAGAGATGGGGCTATTATTCTCCGGGTATCTGCAGGTATCTGTAAATCGACGCTGTAACCCTTTGTTATGAATAAACCTTATGATAAAAATACAGTGTCAGCGGGTTCTCCTTGTCACACAGCATAATTAGCATTGTTTACTCGACACTACAACACCTTTCGTATTATTGATGAATCCAGATTCGATAACGTCATTAAGCAAGCACACATTGTGTCCGTTAGATAGTTCTTGAGCCAATTGCAAGATGCCTGATCTAGGCTTATTTCAGACAACCTTAGAAAAAGTAAGAAATGATCAACTGTATCAAATGCCTTCTACAGGTCAATAAATAAAGCAGTGCAATGATTTTTGTGGTCTAAACCACAGGTGTCAAACTCATTCCATGGTGCCTCCCTTGTATTTGATTGATCAATTAAGGTCAATAATCCGTAAGGAACTCCCAAACCTGGTTGTCTAGGTTTTAAGGAAAAACCAAAAACCTGCAGATCCAAGGCCCTCCATGGAATGAGTTTGACACCCCTGGTCTAAACAATATAGCACCTCATCTAGTGTAGCCGCTGAAAAATATGTCCAGGTCTAAAACCAGATTGGAAGAAATGAAAAACCCACTCACTGAAATATTCTTTCAGGTTTAATGTCTTCTTTTTTAGCAGCAGAGGTCAAAACAAATGGAGGTGGCCTTCCTCAGTGTTTGGATATTGATAGATGACTTCACATTTGTTTAATTCTTTACAATCAATCATTATTTACAATCATTATTAACATTTTTCTACAAGAAAAAGATAATAAACAAAGAAAAGAGTACCTGTTGATCACAGGAAGCAACCTAACAGGAGTTCATCATTAAGGCCTCTAGGACTCTCTGTTGATCACAGGAAGAAACCTAACAGGAGTTCATCATTAAGGCCTCTAGGACTCTCTGTTGATCACAGGAAGAAACCTAACAGGAGTTCATCATTAAGGCCTCTAGGACACTCTGTTTGTAGCCTCGTAGGAACCATCCTGATCTCACTGATACATTTAACTTAACAGAATGTAAGCTCAAGAGATCAGGACGGCTCGTACGAGGCTACTCTGTTTGTACGTCATGGATATAATATTTATCTCTCTGTAAGTCATGGATATTAAATCAAATCAAATTTTATTTGTCACATGCGCCGAATACAATAGGTGTAGACCTTACCATGAAATACTTACTTACAAGCCCTTAACCAACAATGCAGTTTTAAGAAAATAGAGTTAAGAAAAATATTTACTACACAAACTAAAGTAAAAAAATTACAAAATATTTTAAAGTAACACAATAAAATAACAATAACGAGGCTATATACAGGGGTTACCGGTACCGAGTCAATGTGCGGGGCTACAGGTTAGTCGAGGTAATTTGTACATGTAGGTAGGGGTACAGTGACTATGAATAGTGGCGCAGTGGTCTAAGGTAGCTGTGCCACTAGAGATCCTGGTTCGAATCCAGGCTCTGTCGTAGCCGGCAGCGACCGGGAGACCCATGGCGAGGCGCACAATTGACCCAGCGTCGTCCAGGGTAGGGGAGGGAATGGCCAGCAGGGATGTAGCTCAGTTGGTAGAGCATGGCATTTGCAACGCCAGGGTTGTGGGTTGGATTCCAGTATAGAAATAAATGTATGCACTCACTAACTGTAAGTGGCTCTGGATAAGAGCGTCTGCTAAATGACGTGAATGTAATAATAAACAGCGAGCAGCAGTGTAAAACAAAGAGGGGGGGGTCAAAGCAAATAGTCCGGGTGGCCATTTTATCAATTGTTCAGCAGTCTTATCGCTTGGGGGTTGATATAATTATTTGTATGTTTAAGGTAATGACTAAAGTATTCCACCCTGAAACTGTAGAAATGTGATATAATCATAAGACAATCATCTGATAATGTGTTTAGCTTAGTTAGAAGTACAACTCATTGACTCATTTTTATATCTATGCAAGCAGAGTGCCACTGTGAAACCAACAACAGAAAACAGGATGTGAAACTAGACACTGAAAAACATGTCCCCACCTAGGGTGAGGACAGTGAGAGAGCTTAGAGAGTTAATCATATGTGCCTGTATAAGATGCATATTTGCCCAGCAACAGAGTATTTGTGTCTTGTGAAACCAGTAAAGGAAGTCTGTGTATGTGTGACCTGATACTGGAGGAACCAGAAAAGCAACCACACGAACACAGCTGGAGTGTGAAATAGATCCAGGAAGAAACAATAGGTTGCTGTGCAGCTAACAGAGACATATGATAGTTGTCTAAATATGGGCTACGAGCTTTCTCATTGGCCCACTTAGGGGCGTAGTAGAGGTATAAAAAACATTGTGCATTGTATGATTTTCAGAGCTCTCATGAATAAAATACTGATCTAATGCAGAAATGGGACTTTGTTTAATTCATTATTAACTAGAGCCTTATTCAAAGCTTGAGAAGTAGTTGACTTCAACCATTGAGATAACAAAATTCTTGTGACAGGGGTAGAAGCTGTTAAAGAGCATTTTGGATCTAGACTTGGCGCTCCGGTACCGCGTGCCGTGTGGTAGCACAGAGAACAGTCTATGACTTGGGTGACTGGCGTCTTTGACAATTTTTTGGGCCTTCCTCTGACACTGCCTAGTATATAGGTCCTGGATGGCAGGAAGCTTGGCCCCAGTGATGGACTGGGCCGTACGCACTACCCTCTGTAGCGCCTTATGGTTGGATGCCGAGCAGTTGAAATACCAGGCGGTGATGCAACTGGTCAGGATGCTCTCGATGGTGCAGCTGTATAACTTTTTTATGATCTGGGGACCCATGCCAAATCTTTTCATTCTCCTGAGGGGGAAAGCGTTGTCGGGCCCTCTTCACGACTGTCTTGGTGTGTTTGGACCATGATAGTTTGTTGGAGATGTGGACACCAAGTAACTTGAAACTCGCGACTCGCTCCACTACAGCCCTGTCGATGTTAATGGGGGCGTGTTCGGCCCTCCTTTTCCTGTAGTCCACGATCATCTCATTTGTCTTGCTCACATTGAGGGCGAGGTTGTTGTCCTGGCGCCACACTGCCTCGTCTCTGACCTCCTCCCTATAGGCTGTCTCAACGTTGTCGGTGATCAGGCCTACCATCGTTGTGTCGTCAGCAAACTTAATGATGGTGTTGGAATCGTGCTTGGCCACGCAGTCGTGGGTGAACAGGGAGTACAGGTGGGGACTAAGCACACCCCCCTGAGTGGCTCCCGTGTTGAGGATCAGCGTGGCAGATGTGTTGTTGCCTACCCTTACCACCTGGGGGCGGCCCGTCAGGAAGTCAATGATCCAGTAGCAGAGGAAGGTGTTTAGTCCCAGGGTCCTTAGCTTAGTGATGATCTTTGTGGGCACTATGGTGTTGAACACCGAGCTTTATTCAATGAACAACATTCTCACATAGGTGTTCCTTTTGTCCATGTGGGATTGCAATTGAGATTGCAATATCTGTAGATCTGTAGGGTGGTATACGAATTTGAGTGGGTCTAGGGTTTCTGGGATGATGGTGTTGATGTGAATCATGACCAGCCTTTCGAAGCGCTTCATGGCTACCGACGTGAGTGCTACGGGGCGGAAGCCATTTAGGCAGGTTATCTTTGCTTTCTTGGGCACAGGGACTATGGTGGTCTGCTTGAAACATGTAGGTATTACAGACTCGGTCAGGGAGAGGTTGAAAATGTCAGTGAAGACACCTGCCAGTTGGTCTCTGTTTGTAAGTCATGGATATAATATGTCTCTCTCTGTTTGTAAGTCATGGATATAATATGTCTCTCTCTGTTTGTAAGTCATGGATATAATATGTCTCTCTCTGTTTGTAAGTCATGGATATAATATGTCTCTCTCTGTAACAACAATGATTCTCTATCACCTCCTCTCTTAAGTGGCTGTACAACTTCTAAGCCCTTGAACCTCAAGTTGGCACACATCATAACCGACCACATTAAAGCTTCTGGCACCAGTTCTGATGTTGCTCTTTCAACTTTCAATTTTCTCTTAGACTTTCCAACACAATAATAGCCACATCAGGAAATATACCACACATTTTGTTTTACAGGAAATTCTACCCATTACATACATTTTATTTACATTTTAGTCATTTAGCAGACGCTCTTATCCAGAGCGACTTATAGTTAGTGAGTGCATACATTATTATATATATATATATATATATATATATATATATATATATTTTCATACTGGCCCCCCGTGGAATCGAACCCACAACCTGGCGTTGCAAACGCCAGGCTCTACCAACTGAGCTACATTCCCTCCCCTACCCTGGACGATGGGCCAATGTGCGCCGCCCAATGGGTGTCGCGGCCGCTACAACAGAGCCTGGATTCTAATCAAGATCTCTAGTGGCACAGCTTAGACAACAGCTTAGCCTTAGACCACTGCGCCACTCGGGAGGTTTCCAGTATGAGGGTAAAGAAATAAATCCCCTTGGTCATCACATTACAGTTCTCACAATGATTTGAGGGGAGGGTGGATAGGAAATGCTGAGGGGAAACATATTAATCTGCTCTTACTAGGCTGTCCTTTAGGTTTCTAGCATGTTTAAAAGAGAATCAAGAGATATTCTGAAAAGCCCGGCCCACAGAGGGATCCCAGTCCTAAATAGAAGTCAGAGATCAAACTCCTGGTTCTCCCCTGTTCCTTCCACACGCCCTCCCATTGTACTGTATGTATGAACACATTTTGAACAATGGCTGCCTAAAATGCTGTGGTGCTTACAAACACAATAGGAAAGGTTGTGGTAGACGTGGGCCATCACAGGTGAGTTCACAGCTCTTTCTGATCATAAATGTCAATGACTCACCCTCAGATGGACCATCAATACCAGAGTTCTACAAAACTATTTACGGTAACACTTGCTTTTATGGGGTCCTTATTACAGTGTAATTACATGTAACTACACCGTAACAATACTATTTACATAATCAACTGGACATTACAACAGCCTGAACCTCAATATAGTCCTGGGCATATATTGAACTCTAACAATGGGGGATGGAAAGGGTCTGTTGAGATGAATACTATAGTGGTGTGAGAAAGGTAACACAAGCTTCCTCTCTGGTTCCATTCCCCAATAGTAAGTGGGTCATTGTTGATTTGTTGTGGTAATGCTGTCCCTGGACTTTGGTACCGTATAAAACACTTTAAAATGACACTCACTTTTCCCCATTTTATTTCACTGTTATTTAATAAGAAACATATGTAAGTCCTTTATACTGCAAAACATCTATTTGTATGCATTGTAGCAAATAATGGTGGCTAGCAAATTGGCTTGTCCCAATGGTGATGTGTAAAGGTGTAGTGACATGTTTTGACTAGATAATAGACATGTAAATTATTTTGAATGCCATGAATTAAACAAAAACATTGTATTTTCTGTATAGATAAACCAAAAAACAAAGGTTGGCCAGCACAAATTCATGTAGAATGTATATTTTTCATTACCAGATCAATTACGTTCATTACAGTTATCCAAATATATTTATCAATGACAAAAAGAATGAATCTAGTTTTAAAAGACAATTTAATAAACACATGTAGTCGTTTCATAGCCTGTGTATCATTAAACAAAAGTTATGTAGTAAAAACTAATCCACCCAAAGTAATGGTGAAAACTGATCATCACACCATCTCTATCTGATACATGTGTCTACCAGCTCATTCCCACAGAATACTGCAGAGGGACAACTTGGTGTCAGAGACAAACGTAATATATGTTACAAAAAAACATACCACTCAATTTAGTATGATACAGTATGTTATGTTACATTACAATTAACATGCTAAGAAGTTGCATGCTAAGCTAACATGCAAAGTACACTATATATACAAAGGTATGTAGACACCCCTTCAAATTAGTGGATTCAGCTATTTCAGCCACACCCGTTGCTAACAGGTGTATAAAATCAAACACAGCCATGCAATCTCCATTGACAAACACTGGCAGTAGAATGACCTTACTGAAGAGCTCAGTGACTTTCAATGTGGCATCGTCATAGGATGCCACTTCTCCAACAAGTCAGTTCGTCCAATTTTCCGACCAACCCCCCTCCTTTTGTTTTAGCCTTATAGGGACATTTCTAAATGTTTCAACTCCATGTTCATCATCTCCAGCACCACCCCAACATCAACATATGTGAAAATGGCGCGTTTCTACGTTTTGTACTAAAAAAGATAATTTCCAGTGACATTCAATATTCCCATCAGCATGAAACAGCAGGAAACGGGATTCATCAGACCAGGCTATGTTTTTCTATTTTTCCAGTGTCCAGTGTTTTCATTCCATAGCCCACTGCAACTGCAGTTTCTTGTTTTCTGCTGAAAGCTAATGGGGATCCATAATAAATACACCACAACTACATCATTAAGGATCATAGCTTTCACCTGGGTTCACCTGGTCAGTCTATGTCATGGAAAGAGCAGGTGTCCTTAATGTTTTGTACACTCAGTGTATGTTGTGTCTACCAGCTCATTCCCACAGAAAACTGCAGAGGGAAGCAGTACATCCCAGTCAACCATCAGACTCCATTGTGAGACACCTCACAGAGGATATTCAACCCTAAGGGCAAATCCAAGGTTATCTCAATATCTATACAGTAGAAGCTAACAAAACACACCAAAACTGACCAGGTGAACACTGATCAGTAAAGAGATGCTAACATTCTACAACACTCCCTTTCCTCTGCACAGTTCTCTCACAGTGAGAAACAATAGGATTACAATGGAGTGTTCTATGCCTTCTTCATTTGATCCAATCAACTACCACTTCTTATGTATACGTTGGTGTCTTTTTAAATGGCCCAATCTGTAGAATCTCGTCTCACAGTGATAAGTCTTCTCTCCAGTTTGTAACCGTTGGTGTGTTTTTACGTTGCCCAATCAGGAGAATCTCTTGTCACATTCAGAGCAGGACTAAGGCTTCTCTCCTGTGTGTGTTCTCAGATGAACATTCAGCTCAAATGATGTTTTGAAGCACTTTACACAGTCAGAGCAAGAGTAAGGCTTCTCTCCTGTGTGTATCAGTTGGTGCAATTTTAAGCTTTCCTGTCGAGAGAAATTCTTCCCACAGTCAGAGCAGGAGTAAGGCTTCTCTCCTGTGTGTGTTCTCAGATGAACTTTCAGCTCAAATGATGTTTTGAAGCACTTTCCACAGTCAAAGCAGGAGTAAGGCTTCTCTCCTGTATGTATACGTTCATGTTGTTTTAAGTTGCCCAGTTGAGAGAAACTTGCCCCACAGTCAGAGCAGGAGTAAGGCTTCTCTCCTGTATGTATACGTTCATGTTGTTTTAAGCTGCCCAGTTGATAGAAACTTGCCCCACAGTCAGAGCAGGAGTAAGGCTTCTCTCCTGTGTGTGTTCTCTGATGACATTTTAGCTGAGTTGATGTTGGAAAGCATTTTACACAGTCAGAGCAGGAGTAAGGCTTCTCTCCTGTGTGCACACTCTGATGAACTTTTAGCTGAGTTGATGTCGTGAAGCATTTTACACAGTCAGAGCAGGAGTAAGGCTTCTCTCCTGTATGTATACGTTCATGTGTTTTTAAGTGGCCCAGTTGAGAGAAACTCTTCCCACAGTCAGAGCAGGAGTAAGGCTTCTCTCCTGTGTGAACACTCTGATGAACTTTTAGCTGAGTTGATGTTGTGAAGCATTTTACACAGTCAGAGCAGGAGTAAGGCTTCTCTCCTGTATGTATACGTTCATGTGATTTTAAGTGGGCCAGTTGAGAGAAACCCGCCCCACAGTCAGAGCAGAAGTAAGGCTTCTCTCCTGTATGTACACGTTCATGTGTTTTTAAGTAGCCCAGTTGAGAGAAACTTGCCCCACAGTCAGAGCAGGAGTAAGGCTTCTCTCCTGTGTGTATCCGTTGGTGTGATTTTAACCTGTCCTGTACAGAGAAACTCTTGCCACAGTCAGAGCAGGAGTAAGACTTCTCTCCTGTGTGCACTTTCTGATGAACCGTCAGAGCCTTTGACGTTGTGAAATTCTTCCCACAGTCAGTACAGGAATACATATTCTCTCCTGTGTGTACTTGTAGGTGTATTTTTAACTTTGATAAAACTGAGAAACTCTCCTCACAATGTGGGCAGTGGTGAGACCTCTTAGCTCTGTGATCTTCCTGCTGTTGCTCTCTGGATGTAGAGAATGTCTCAACATGGTCTCCTGTGTGAACAACATCAGAAGAACCAGTCAGTGTGTGTGATATACAGTGGGGAGAATAAGTATGTGATACACTGCCGATATTGCAGGTTTTCCTACTTACAAAGCATGTAGAGGTCTGTAATGAATGTATGATTTTTAAGTAATTAATTTGCATTTTATTGCATGACATAAGTATTTGATCACCTACCAACCAGTTAGAATTCCTGCTCTCACAGACCTGCTAGTTTTTCTTTAAGAAGCCCTCCTGTTCTCCACTCATTACCTGTATTAACTGCACCTGTTTGAACTTGTTACCTGTATAAAAGACTCCTGTCCACACACTCAATCAAACAGACTCCAACCTCTCCACAATGGCCAAGACCAGAGAGCTGTGTAAGGACATCAGAGATACAATTGTAGACCTGCACAAGGCTGGGATGGGCTACAGGACAATAGGCAAGCAGCTTGGTGAGAAGGAAACAACTGTTGGCGCAATTATTAGAAAATGGAAGAAGTTCAAGATGACGGTCTCACCTCGTGGGGTATCAATGATTATGAGGAAGGTGAGGGATCAGCCCAGAACTACACGGCAGGACCTGGTCAATGACCTGAAGAGAGCTGGGACCACAGTCTCAAAGAAAACCATTAGTAACACACTATGCCGTCATGGATTAAAATCCTGCAGTGCACGCAAGGTCCCCCTGCTCAAGCCAGCGCATGTCCAGGCCCGTCTGAAGTTTGCCGATGACCATCTGGATGATCCAGAGGAGGAATGGGAGAAGGTCATGTGGTCTGATGAGACAAAAATAGAGCTTTTTGGTCTAAACTCCACTCGCCGTGTTTGGAGGAAGAAGAAGGATGAGTACAACCCCAAGAACACCATCCCAACCGTGAAGCATGGAAGTGGAAATATCATTCTTTGGGGAAGCTTTTCTGCAAAGGGGACAGGACGACTGCACCGTATTGAGGGGAGGATGGATGGGGCCATGTATCGCGAGATCTTGGCCAACAACCTCCTTCCCTCAGTAAGAGCATTGAAGATGGGTCGTGGCTGGGTCTTCCAGCATGACAACGACCCAAAACACACAGCCAGGGCAACTAAGGAGTGGCTTTGTAAGAAGCATCTCAAGGTCCTGGAGTGGCCTAGCCAGTCTCCAGACCTGAACCCAATAGAACATCTTTGGAGGGAGCTGAAAGTCCGTATTGCCCAGCGACAGCCCCAAAACCTGAAGGATCTGGAGAAGGTCTGTATGGAGGAGTGGGCCAAAATCCCTGCTGCAGTGTGTGTAAACCTGGTCAAGACCTACAGGAAACATATGATATCTGTAATTGCAAACAAAGGTTTCTGTACCAAATATTAAGTTCTGCTTTTCTGATGTATCAAATACTTATGTCATGCAAAAAAATGCAAATTAATTACTTAAAAATCATACAATGTGATTTTCTGGATTTTTTTAGATTCCATTTCTCAGTTGAAGTGTACCTATGATAAAAATTACAGACCTCTACATGCTTTGTAAGTAGGAAAACCTGCAAAATCGGCAGTGTATCAAATACTTGTTCTCCCCACTGTACATGTCAATCAAATGTATTTTATGAAGCCCTTTTTACATCAGAAGTTTTCACAAAAAAACCCACCCTAAAACCACAAAGAGCAAGCAATGCAAATGTAGAAGCCATATCATCCTCCACTCACTATCACAAGGGTTAGTAACTACACAGACTCATTTCATAGAACATTAAAACATTGGCAGTTTGTCTACTTGACTTCTTTAGTCTACTCTCTGATCACTCCAGATAGCCCAGTGAATAAAACAAATGCTGGCAATACTGGTGTCAAACCATGTAAGTGTCAGTAGCATGAAATAATATCTACCTTCTCATTGAAACAGTTCACCATGAAACAGTTATACTGCTACATTTCATGCACAGTGAGAAGTTGGAACAAACAAACTTAATTAGATAGAACCTGCTCTTACCATGAGAAACAGATTTCCCAATCTTCTCCTCCTCTTCTTCATCTTTAATGTTGACATTCAGCTCCAGTGTTTGACTGCAGTCTTCCAGCTTCACTGATGCCATCTCTGGATCCTGCTTAGCAAACTGGGCTCCACTGTCACAATCAGGAACCAGTGACTGTAGGTTTGGACTCAGTGTGGAAGGAAAGAGGCAGGCTGGGTTTGTCTTCACTATTGAAGTTACCGGCCTCAGACTTAATTCTAGTCGTAATTAATAGTAATAAAGAGAAACAGACACAAAAGTTAGTCTTGACAGTTCAGGCACTTTCTTTATTCTCTATAAATATATTATATTTATTATTGTTAAATTATCTACTTCAGTGCTTGACTTGGACTGAAATAGGTGCAGGTACTCATTTTGGGTGCTGGTACTGTTTATATTTAGGTGCAGGAGCTCCACAATACTGTTGAGCTAACATTCTATAAGAGGAACAGGAGCTCAAGCACTAGATATTTGAGGTGCCGGTACTTAACCTATAGCAGATTTTCCCAAATTCACATACAGTACCAGTCAAAAGTTTTAGAACACCTACTCATTCCACGGTTTTCTTTATTTTTACTATTTTCTACATTGTAGATTACAAAGATTCTACAAAGCTGTCATCAAGGCAAAGGGTGGCTACTTTGAAGAATCTAAAATATATTTGATTTGTTTAGACTTTTTGGGTTACTACATGATTCCATGTGTTATTTCATAGGTTAAATGTCTTCACTATTATTCTACAATGTAGAAAATAGTAAAAATTAAGAAAAACCCTTGAATGAGTAGGTGTGTCCAAACTTTTGACTGGTACTGTAAATGCATAAATTACAAAAGCAATTTAGTACAAGGTTACAGTTTGTTTTAGGCAGCACTATGTGCTAATTTCCTGAAGAACCTTGTCTTCACTGTATTACTTCAATCAAAAACCAATTGTATTTCCTGTTTACACCATAGTAACATTTATTGATAAAGACTGAAATAACTGAATGTGTCTGAATATTAGTACACATGTAGAAAACGTATAATCATTACATTCAGCTTCAAAACAGTAGTGCAACCGTGAAATTGTCTCTCTGCACTGCACTGAAGTCCGTTGACGCTGACCGAGTGGGCTGCACTATTTTACCAGCTTGTTAATTTTACACAAAACCAAAAATGCAAAAAACAAACTCGGAAATCTAAAATAAATGGATTTACGCCTGTATCTCTCACAGAAATAAAATGACATTCACTTTCTATGATCTCTCTCCCTCTCTGTGCTGTTATAGACATAAGCCGGCAACTCTCTTCTCTCCAGCATTGCACTTCATCATTTATCTCCTAATATAATAATAGCCGTGGGAAGTGTGCTGGAGGTGCTGCAGCACTCTGCAGTCTGTTTAGAAAGAAATTAAATCATTCCCAATACTACACCAGGAGGAAGCCTAGAATTTCGCCACAGAGGAGCCATACAGTGGGGGAAAAAAGTATTTAGTCAGCCACCAATTGTGCAAGTTCTCCCACTTAAAAAGATGAGAGAGGCCTGTAATTTTCATCATAGGTACACGTCAACTATGACAGACAAATTGAGAAAAGAAAATCCAGAAAATCACATTGTAGGATTTTTAATTAATTTATTTGCAAATTATGGTGGAAAATAAGTATTTGGTCACCTACAAACAAGCAAGATTTCTGGCTCTTACAGACCAGTAACTTATTCTTTAAGAGGCTCCTCTGTCCTCCACTCGTTACCTGTATTAATGGCACCTGTTTGAACTTGTTATCAGTATAAAAGACACCTGTCCACAACCTCAAACAGTCACACTCCAAACTCCACTATGGCCAAGACCAAAGAGCTGTCAAAGGACACCAGAAACAAAATTGTAGACCTGCACCAGGCTGGGAAGACTGAATCTGCAATAGGTAAGCAGCTTGGTTTTGAAGAAATCAACTGTGGGAGCAATTATTAGGAAATGGAAGACATACAAGACCACTGATAATCTCCCTCGATCTGGGGGCTCCACGCAAGATCTCACCCCGTGGAAGTCAAAATGATCACAAGAACGGTGAGCAAAAATCCCAGAACCACACGGGGGGGACCTAGTGAATGACCTGCAGAGAGCTGGGACCAAAGTAACAAAGCCTACCATCAGTAACACACTACGCCGCAGGGACTCAAATCCTGCAGTGCTAGACGTGTCCCTGCTTAAGCCAGTACATGTCCAGGCCCGTCTGAAGTTTGCTAGAGTGCATCCAGAAGAGGATTGGGAGAAAGTCATATAGTCAGATGAAACCAAAATATAACTTTTTGGTAAAAACTCAACTTGTCGTGGTTTGGAGGACAAAGAATGCTGAGTTGCATCCAAAGAACACCATACCTACTGTGAAGCATGGGAGTGAAAACATCATACTTTGGGGCTGTTTTTTCTGCAAAGGGACCAGGACGACTGATCCGTGTAAAGGAAAAATGAATGGGGCCATGTATCGTGAGATTTTGAGTGAAAACCTCCTTCCATCAGCAAGGGCATTGAAGATGAAACGTGGCTGGGTCTTTCAGCATGACAATGATCCCAAACACACCACCCGGGCAACGAAGGAGTGGCTTCGTAAGAAGCATTTCAAGGTCCTGGAGTCTCCAGATCTCAACCCCATAGAAAATCTTTGGAGGGAGTTGAAAGTCCGTGTTGCTCAGCGACAGCCCCAAAACATCACTGCTCTAGAGGAGATCTGCATGGAGGAATGGGCCAAAATACCAGCAACAGTGTGTGAAAACCTTGTGAAGACTTACAGAAAACGTTTGACCTGTGTCATTGCCAACAAAGGGTATATAACAAAGTATTGAGAAACTTTTGATATTGACCAAATACTTATTTTCCACCATAATTTGCAAATAAATTAATAAAAAATCCTACAATGTGATTTTCTGGAATATTTTTTCTCATTTTGTCTGTCATAGTTGACGTGTACCTATGATGAAAATTACAGGCCTCTCTCATCTTTTTAAGTGGGAGAACTTGCACAATTGGTGGCTGACTAAATACTATTTTTCCCCACTGTAGCTAATTTTAAAAATAGCCTAGCTGTGGATTGTGTGTAGCCAAATCACAAGGCATGCCTAACGTGTGGCAAATTTGTCAGTTAACAGCATGCAGCCAAAACAGGCCTTTTGCAAATATTTCTAATACAATCGCTGGAAAACACAGGTTGTAAAGCAAATGGATCCTGCTGAAAATAAAATACTAATGTCTCTATGTTACCAAGTTATCAACTTTCAAATAGGCCTATTGAGCGAACAGCATTGTTTAAAAAAGTAAAGCAAGAGAGAGATCAGCTTTTGGCCGGTGAGTGAGCTGCTCATCATTGGGTGAGTCAGTGAAACTGGAAAGCTTTTTTAGGACTGCATCTTCCTGCTCATATTATACAATGTGTTTCTCTGCACACTTAGGGGCCTCGGCTATTGATGGATTCAAGACAAGGTCGTTTTTATTGATCTCAGATTCTCAGTGTCCAAGTAGCCTGTCATTTGTGAGGTATAGAAAACGTATTGGTGGTTCCAAACTTCTTCCATTTAAGAATGATGGAGGCCTTTTGATCATATCCTTGGACTAAAATGATTGACACTCAGGTGCAAGCCTAACATCATGTGCAAAGGGCCTTTGGGTAACATAGCACATATTCAATGATATCTATTTTTCTCACGTAGGCTGTTCATTTCTGATCTTTGATACTTTTTTTGGTTTATAAACGTATCATGGTGTACTACATTAATGCTATACGTATGGGCCATATTGTTACTTGGTAGCTACTAGCAACAGACCCTGTGTTGTGGATCATCTACCACCATTTTGGACGGTCCATACTGTAACGTTAACGTTAGTCTCAGGCTTCACTAACTAGCGTTACTGTTTTAGGTGGAGCTATTCTTTGCTACTTTTCAAACAAATACTACGTGATATTTCACATATCATCTTGCTAAATTTTTTCAATCTTAAAGATAGGCCTTTTGTTTTGATTGTGAGAAGTAATGGCAGAGAGAAGGCAGGAGACACTTTGTTTTGTTTAGCGTCGCTTAGGTTAGACTGCTCTCTTTAATGGATCAGTTGTCCACCAAGCTACACTCTACGATTAGGGGGAGAGGAAGCGTTGGTTGTCTCGGTTAGGGAGACAGTGGAATGGGGTTCAGTGTTTTAATGTTAGGAATTATCTATGTTTGTTTCAACAGATCTTTACATATTTTCCTCACTACAAAATATTAATGCGGTCTTTGTGGTTACTAAACAGATTTTAGATATGTCTTTATGCTATAGCTTATTCAATGTTTACATCTTTGATTAAATGACTTCAAATGCTAAACTTAAATGTACTTTGTGGATTGTCTGTGGAGTTTGTAAACTATCCAAGTTTAAAACAGGTTATTACTAGGCTTAAACAACTTCATTCATCTATTGTGTTCCTACAAGAAACTCACTTGTTGAAGGATGAGCTACTTAAAGTATGCAGGAGATGGCAAGGGCAAGTAGTAGCATCCTGTTTCTCCTCTCATTCTCATGGTGTTATGGTTTTAATTCACTAATCTGTTCCGTTTCAAGTGGATACTATTATAACTGATAAAGCTGGTAGATACATTTAGATACAGGGAACTCTTTTGAATGAGCATATTAATCTGGTTAATGTTTATGGTCCTAATGATGATAATCCCAAATTCTTTGAGAATGTATTTCTATTGATAGCCTCCATTCCTGGTAAGGTCCTAATGGCAGGGGACTTTATTTGCACTATTGATCCTCATCTTGATTGCTCCTCTGGTTTAGACACTTCCCACTCGCAGAGTAGAAAGAAATTACAGCATTTCATTAAGGACTTAAATCTATGTGAACGTTGGAGGACTCAGAACCCGATAAAAGGGAGGTATCATGTTAACTCTCAACATTTAAATCATATTCTCATGTAGACTACTTTTTTAGTTTCCTGCTCATTGCTTCCCAATGTAGCAGGAAGTGGATATGATACTTTTGTTTTGAATGACCATTCCCTTGTGTGATTATTCTATAGGGATACAAAACTAGTAAAAGGATCCTCTAGATGGCGTTTGCATCCCAGATGGTTACAGGACCCAGACTTCTTACATTACGTTGGAGTGCATATAGATGTTTATTTGACATTGAACACTGACCAAACGTCAGCGAGTACCAGATGGGAGGCTTTTAAAGCACATATTTGGGGGCAAATTATACGTTTGACCAGTTTCAAATAAAATAAAATCAGAAAATGAGAGACGGAGAGCAAAATGAGAGAATTGGAGAGGGAAGCTTTTTTGGATAACTCAGTAGAAGTAAACAAGGAATGATTTGGTCTTAAAGCTCAGTATGAAGAACTTCCCACCTCTAAGGCTGCAAACAGCTTAACTAGGCAGAAACAGTCCTTCTATGATCAAGGTGAAAAACCTGGTAAATTGCTGGCCTGGCACATTAAGAAGTAAAATTCAGCCTTTAATGCAATTCATAATTTACAAGGAGAATTATCAATGGATCCTGTAGAAATAAACCAAAATTGGATCTGGAAAAGGAATTGGATGGTGTTGAAATATCTGATGCTATTTTCAATATGAAGGGAGGTAAAGCAGAAGGTCCAGATGGGCTCCCAATAGATATTTAAGGACAAACTTCTAGGTCCACTTTTGGATATGTACAGTGCATTAGGAAAGTATTCAGACCCCTTGACATTTCCACAACTTGTTACGTTACAGCCTTATTCTGAAATTGATTAAATAAATAAAATCCTCATCAATCTACACACAATACCTCATAATGACAAAGTGAAAACAGGTTCTTAGACATTTTTGAAAATGTATTAAAAATAAAACAGCAGAAATACCTTGTTTACATAAGTATTCACACCCTTTGCTATGAGACTCGAAATTGAGCTCAGGTGGATACTGTTTCCATTGATCATCCTTGAGATGTTTCTAAAACTTAATTGGTGTCCAACTGTGGTAAATTCAATTGATTGGAGATGATTTGTAAAGTCACACAACTGTCTATATAGGTGACCAAGAACATGATGGTCACTCTGACAGAGCTCCAGAGTTCATCTATGGAGATGTGAGAACCTTCCAGAAGGACAACCATCTCTTCAGCACTCCACCAATCAGGCCTTTATGATAGAGTGGCCAGACGGAAGCCACTCCTCAGCAAAAAGCACATGACAGCCTGCTTGGAGTTTGCCAAAAGGCACCTAAAGGACTCGGACCATGAGAAACAAGATTCTCTGGTCTGATGAAACCAAGATTGAACTTCTTGGCCTGAATGACAAGCATCACGTCTGGAGGAAACCTGGCCCATCCTTATGGTGAAGCATGGTGGTGGGAAGCATATTGCTGCGGGGATGTTGTTCAGCGGCAGGGACTGGGGAGCCTAGTCAGGATCGAGGGAAAGATGATTGGAGCAAAGTACAGAGATCCTTGATGAAAACCTGCTCCAGTGCGTTCAGGACCTCAAGACCGGGGCGAATGTTCACCTTCCAACAGGACAACGACCCTAAGCACACAGCCAAGACAACGCAGGGAGTGGCTTCGGGACAAGTCTCTGAATGTCATTGAGTGGCCCAGCCAGAGACGGGACTTAAACCCAATCGAACATCTCTGGAGACCTGAAAATAGCTGTGCAGCGACGCGCCCCATCCAACCTGACAGAGCTTGAGAGGATTTGCAGAGAAGAATGGGAGAAACTCCCCAAATACAGGTGTGCCAAGCTTGTAGCGTCATACACATTAAGACTTTGGCTGTAATCACTGCCAAATGTGCTTAAACAAAGTACTGAGTAAAGGGTCTGAATACTTATGGAAATGTGATTGTTCAGTTGTTGTTTTTGCAACAACTGATAAAAACTCTGTTTTTGCTTTATCATTATGGGGTATTGTGTGTAGATTGATGAGGGAAAAAAACAATTTAATCAATTTTACAATAAGGCTGTAAAGTAACTAAATGTCGAAAAAGTCAAGGGGTCTGAATACTTTCCGAATGCACTGTATATAAGACAGGTGTGTGCCTTTCCAAATCATGTCCAACAAACTTAGTTAGATAGAACCTGCTCTTACCCTGAGAAACAGATTTCCCAATCTTCTTCTCCCTTCTTCTTCTTCATCTTTAATGTTGACATTCAGCTCCAGTGTTTGACTGCAGTCTTCCAGCTTCCTGATGCCATCTCTGGATCCTGCAGTAAACTGGGCCTCCACGGTCACAATCAGGACCTAGTGACTGTAGGTTTGGACATCAGTGTGGAAGGAGAGAGGCAGGCTGGGTGTTGTCCTCACTGTTGATGTTACCGGCCTCAGACTTATCTGAATCGGCCAGTATTAATAAAGAGAAACAGATACAAAAAGTTATTGTCTTCACAGTTCTGGCACTTTCTTTATTCTCTAAAAATATTTTCACTTTTTTCTTGTTCAATTATTTAATTCAGTGCTTGACGCTTGGACTGAAATAGGTGCTAATACTCATTTTGGGTGCGGTACTGTTTATATTAAAGTGCAGGAGCTCCACAATACTTTTGAGCTAATACCTAACCTATAGTAGATAAATGCATAAATGACTCAAAAACCATTTAGTACAGGGTTACAGTTTGTTTTAGACAGCACTGTGTGCTATTTTCCTGAATAACCTTGTCTTCACTGTATTACTTCAATCAAAAAACCAATTGTATTTCCTGTTCACACCATAGTAACATTTATTGATAAAGACAGAAACAACAGAATGTGTCTGAATATTAGTACACATGTAGAAAACTGATAATCATTACATTCAGCTTCAAAACAGTAGTGCGACCGTGAAATTGTCTCGATGCACCCGCACTGTCCTCACTGAAGTCCGTTGACGCTGACCAAGAGTAGCCGCCATTTTATCAGCTTGGGAATTTTACACAAAACCAATAACATGCAAAACGAACTCAAAATCTCAAATAAATTGATTATTTATTAAACTAACATGAGAAAAGTATGTACATTCACTCAGACAAACCCAACATCTCTAGCTATGTGACTTGTAAAATAGTTTTTATCACGTTCTTTCACTCACTCGGTTTGACACAAAAATAACACATCAAACCTTTAACAAACGTGATAATACCTTAACGGATTTGTTACCTAGCATGGTATGACATGTTATTTCGACATTAGAAAGTTTAAACGTGCTATTACATACCTCTAGTAATAAATAGAAACGGACACAAAGGTTATCTTCTTGACTGCACAGTTCAGACGCTTTCTTTATTGTGAAGAATGGTGCCCGCCTGCCCGGAACTTCCTGTTCCCCCACTACTAACGGTCCGTGCATTCCGAGATCAGATTACAACATTTCATTAAATTACTAAAAAAAAGGTAAACTGTAGCAATTTATTTCCTTTATAGTTTATTAGCCTAAGCATGACCTTCTTCCACATAATTTCTCTAGGATTGGAACCGGTTCAGGGAAAGAACCGGAAAAAGTGTTCTATACTTTTTAGGAACAGCACAGTTATTTTAAAAGCATGTAATCCAGGTAATAACCTTATTTTCCTTTCCGGGTATTTTTCTCCAGTCCCACAAAAATCACAACAAAGCTCACTCTAGAAACGTATTCCAGTTACTGCCTGCCAGCTGGAATGGAAATCCTTGCCAGTGGGTGTGCGTGTGGAAACTACCTGCTCCTCCCCTCTGAAGCATAGGTTACTGTATCCTACTGACAACGTTACAAGCATGATTCAGAAATTAGGGAGATATGTTTAATTTGAGAAGAATGGATGAACTTTTTCAATGCTAGTTAAGGATACTATAGTCACCACGTTTCACATTGGATTTATTAACGACCAAAAGGTACGACCTCTTTTTAATTATAGTGCTGCACTGCACTTTACAAACAAGGTTGTTAGCTAGCTAGCTAACATTAGCTCTGTTCCAACGTTAAACCAACTCTGTAGTTCCGATAAGCCGACAGAGAAGCAGACGGCCTGACCGATAAGCCGACAGAGAAGCAGACGGCCTGACCGATAAGCCGACAGAGAAGCAGACGGCCTGACCGTTAAGCTGACAGAGAAGCAGACGGCCTGACCGATAAGCCGACAAGAGAAGCAGACGGCCTGACCGTTAAGCCGACAGAGAAGCAGACGGCCTGACCGTTAAGCTGACAGAGAAGCAGACGGCCTGACCGGTAAACGACAGAGAAGCAGACGGCCTGACAGATAAGCCGACAGAGAAGCAGACGGCCTGACAGATAAGCCGACAGAGAAGCAGACGGCCTGACAGATAAGCAGACAGAGAAGCAGAGTTCAGGACTGCTCTGAACCAAGTAATGGAGGCCATAGAGGATAATGATGAAACTGGAGATGATCCGTACAGAGTTCAGGACTGCTCTGAACCAAGTTATGGAGGCCATAGAGGATAATGGTGGAACTGGAGATGATCCGTACAGAGTTCAGGACTGCTCTGAACCAAGTTTTGGAGGCCATAGAGGATAATGGTGAAACTGGAGATGATCCGTACAGAGTTCAGGACTGCTCTGAACCAAGTTATGGAGGCCATAGAGGATAATGGCCTTTTTACTTCACTTTAATCCAGTCGGTCAATATAGCTAAATGATTGTGCTAGTAAAAAAGGAATGTAGTAGGGAGACGACGTTAAACCGGCATTTTGATCATTTGTTTACGGAAAATAATGACCAGTTTGTGTTATTTTGACTTCCAGGAGCGGGTCGAGGAAGAGACTGTGGATGAGGATGGAGCAGCAGCACCTGAATAAACCTAACATAGTTATTCACTTTTAGCTTTAAGCAGTTTTACAGTTCTTGATTGGAGTGCAGTGTTCATGTTTTTACTGACTTGTTATTTTGTGAGCTTATTGCTGTGATTTTGTTTACGAATCTATTGTGATACAGTCTATGTAAAAATAACTTATTTTCAGGCATTTTGCATATTTGCGTCAGTGGACACCTACCGACAGGATACTGTGTATATGTTCAGGGTAGATTAAATGACGTGTCTTAAGGGTCCTCCCGAGTGGCGCAGTGGTCTAAGACACTGCATCGCAGCTGCATTGCTACAGATGCTGGTTCGATACCTGTCTGTGTCGCAGCCAGCCACGACCGGGAGACCCATGAGGTGATGCACAATTGTCCGGGGTTAGGGAGGGTTTGGCCAGCCGGAATGTCCTTGTCCCCATCACACTGTTACGTACGAAAGTCACGTTCCCAGTGGTTACCAGAAACTGCATTTTATGGGGCTCTCAACGTACTTTCTGACGTTTAGCAACATTATGAGGTTGACTTAAAAATACACATATTTAACGGTTTAAAATTCCCACACATTTATACGTCCTGAAAAGACTTGGGACATAAGCGGACACCACAGCTACGTAGAAGGAACGTTTCACAATAACGTTATCATGACTTATGTAGAGACTAAAATAACTTTGGTCACGTCCTGGAACGTAATTTTGTTAGCTGGGAAAGCTCACTCTAGAAACGTATTCCAGTTACTGCCTGCCAGCTGGAATGGAAATCTTTGCCAGTGGGTGTGCGTGTGGAAACTACATGCTCCTCCCTCTGAAGCATAGGTTACTGTATCCTACTGACAACGTTACAAGCATGATTCAGAAATTAGGGAGATATGTTTAATTTGAGAGAGAATGGATTAACTTTTTCAATGCTAGTTAAGGATACTATAGTCACCACGTTTCACATTGGATTTATTAACGACATAAAGGTAAGACCTGTTTTTAATTCTAGTGCTACACTGCACAAACAAGGTTGTTAGCTAGCTAGCTAACATCTGATCTGGTCCAACGTTAAACCAACTCTGAAGTTCAGACATTCAAAGTTCCTCCATAGAAGCCGCTCCTCCGTAGGTATAATTATGTGGGCCTAATTCAGATAATGCAGGTCATAACACGACGCCCAGCTCTTCAATGCAAGCTTTCTCTATCCTCTAACGAGCTCTCCACACCCGAAAAATGTCGCGTTTCTCTTCCTTAGGGGAAGGTGTTCGCCCAGGGTCTCTCCCACCTCTCCCACACTCTCTCCGCTTGACAGTGTCGTTTCCGACACTGTCATCATGCTGTCCGACCCACTTGGGGAGCTCTCACTCAACATTTCTCCAGAGCCGTCTTTCTCGGCCCTTTCTCCTTCAGAGGTCGCTTCAGTCTGGGGCGGGGGGGTTGGGGTGGGGAGGGTTTTTGCCTCCACTCCCACCACCGCACCTTCCGCGCACTCCACCTTATCTACCACTTCCTCCACTACTGCCACCACTTCCTCAACAACCGCCACCACCTCCTCCACCACCTCCTCCGCTACCGCCACCACCACCTCCTCTACCACCTCCTCCACTACCGCTACCTTGGCAACTGCCGCTTCCTTCTTCTGGCGCTCGGAAGCCCGGTCCGCAGCCGCCGCCTCCATCCTGCCAGCCCTGACCTTATTGGCCCAGGAGGAGGGGCAGCTGCGGATGAGGTGGGACCGCTCGCCACAGAGGTTGCACGACCTTCCGTTCGTGCACTCCTCGTAGCGATGGCCCACCTCCCGGCACTTCATACAGACCACCTTGTCACAGGCGTCTGCTAGGTGGCCATGTTCACCACACTTACGACACAGCTTTGGCTGGTCTTGGTAGTGAACATGGCCCCTGTTCTCTCCGAGGACTATGGTGGATGGGATGGCTTTCAACCCACCATAGCCCCCGGGATCCTCCCTTTGCTGGACAGTCACCCTCCAGGCCCCTGTCCAGATCCCGTCGGGATCCTTCACCTGGGTCAGGGGCCCCTTCACGTTGCAGTACCTGCCCAACCATACTGCAACGTCCTCCGGCTGTACCGTTTCGTTGTACATACGGACAATAACAGTTTTGATGCTATTGTCCGTCAGCTTGATCACCTCGAACATTTCTGCCAGGGATCCCTGCTTGTTCTGGGAGTTCTGGAGTTTCCCCCAGAACTCCCTCAAGAAGCTGGCGCCGGCGAAACTGACATCAAAGCCCTTCCCATAAGGGAGGGTTAGAATGCAGTTCACCTGCGCAGGAATGAAACGGAGTTCCTTTTGGAGGAATTTTCTGGAGAAATCCAACCGGGATAACTCCATTAATTTCCCTCCCTTCTCCTTTAACAGGAGGCGCACGGCGTGGTGCCTCCGCATGCCAGCCTGTGCTGCTGACATGATGGAGGCCCACTCCCTTTAACCCAACACCAGTGATTAAAAAAAAAGACACAATAAAATAGTGGGGGAGGCTGGCAGGCCCAGCTATGCTAAGCTAACAGGGCCTACCAATTCCCAGGACACAAAACAAACTACCTAGCACAGCACCCAACTAAACTTATCAACAATAGGGAAAGACTGTGGGGGGAAGGGGTTTAAACTAAACACAAAAGGACACGAGGGGAGGATGGGAAAAATAATAAAAAACACACCAAACAAACAAATTTACAGGGGCTAGGAGGCTAGCAGGCCGCACTAGCAAGTCAGACTAAACTGACAAGCTAGCAGGCCGGGTGCTAAAACCTCCCAGTTGACAAAACAAACAAACAAACAAACAAACAAGCAAACAAGAGGGACACAAGGGAAGGATGGGAAATATAATACAAAAAACACACCAAACAAACAATGTACAAGGGCTAGGAGGCTAGCAGGCCGTGCTAGCAGGTCAGTCTAAGCTAACAAGCTAGCAGGCCGGATGCTAAACCTCCCGGATGACAAAACAAATAAGAGGGAAAAAATGGGTATAAAACGAGGGAAATAATATGGATGGGGTGACAGGACACAGAAAAAACAAACAAATACTCACAAGACAAGCCAAATTGAGGGGCGAGGAAGGCTAGCAGGCCTCACCAGCAGGCCAGACTAAGCTAACCAGCTAGCAGGCCGGCCAGCCAACAAAATGGCCCCCCAAGTGAACACAAAAGTCAATAAACAAAAAACCAAGACAAGGGAAAGTTCAGGGGATGGAAATACAATTTGAGGGGGTATGGATGGGTTACAGGGGGGGTACAATACGAACAGAAAGGAACAAACAATGCCTGCCAAGCCTAAGGGGCGAGGAGGCTAGCAGGCCAGCCAAGCTAAAAGCTAGACAGGCCGGCCAGCCAGCAAGCCAACCAAGCTAGCAAACACAAACAGAAAACAAAGGGGTAAAACTAAAGGGAAACTAGGGCTACAAGAGGATGGGGAAACACAAAGAACAAAAAATAAGAAAGATAAGAATAACAAAAGAAACAACAACGAGCAAACACAGAACAGATAATATTTTTTTGGGTTTTTTTCTAAAGTAAACACAAAAAACACACAACAACAACAAGCTAACACAAAGAAAATAAATAAATAAAGAAAGGAAGAAAACACTTAACTCACCCTACAGATGCTGGTGCACCTGTAGTCCACCACCAAACCACCACCTACCCAGGACAAAAAACAATAGTGAAACAGAAAAAGCAATTTTTAACAAAAGCACAATTTTCGGATCACTTCTCAAAATCAAGCCCAGTAAAATACTACACTTGATCTTAGCCAAAAGGCCGAGAAGCGATACGACAATGCTTTCGGAAGGAAGGTGCCGTTCTCCGACACGACAAATTCATTGACAGTTACACCAAAATGAGCTCTGTAAACATTCCGCCAAATATCAAAGATGATGGTTTTAAAAAATGGTGGCATAGATTAAATGACGTGTCTTAAGGGTCCTCCCGAGTGGCGCAGTGGTCTAAGACACTGCATCGCAGCTGCATTGCTACAGATGCTGGTTCGATACCTGTCTGTGTCGCAGCCAGCCACGACCGGGAGACCCATGAGGTGATGCACAATTGTCCGGGTTAGGGGAGGGTTTGGCCAGCCGGAATGTCCTTGTCCCCATCACACTGTTACGTACGAAAGTTACGTTCCCAGTGGTTACCAGAAACTGCATTTTATGGGGCTCTCCAACGTACTTTCTGACGTTTAGCAACATTATGAGGTTGACTTAAAAATACACATATTTAACGGTTTAAAATTCCCCACATTTATACGTCCTGAAAAGACTTGGGACATAAGCGGACACCACAGCTACGTAGAAGGAACGTTTCACAATAACGTTATCATGACTTATGTAGAGACTAAAATAACTTTGGTCACGTCCTGGAACGTAATTTTGTTAGCTGGGAAAGCTCACTCTAGAAACGTATTCCAGTTACTGCCTGCCAGCTGGAATGGAAATCTTTGCCAGTGGGTGTGCGTGTGGAAACTACATGCTCCTCCCCTCTGAAGCATAGGTTACTGTATCCTACTGACAACGTTACAAGCATGATTCAGAAATTAGGGAGATATGTTTAATTTGAGAAGAATGGATTAACTTTTTCAATGCTAGTTAAGGATACTATAGTCACCACGTTTCACATTGGATTTATTAACGACATAAAGGTAAGACCTGTTTTTAATTCTAGTGCTACACTGCACAAACAAGGTTGTTAGCTAGCTAGCTAACATCTGATCTGGTCCAACGTTAAACCAACTCTGAAGTTCAGACATTCAAAGTTCCTCCATAGAAGCCGCTCCTCCGTAGGTATAATTATGTGGGCCTAATTCAGATAATGCAGGTCATAACACGACGCCCAGCTCTTCAATGCAAGCTTTCTCTATCCTCTAACGAGCTCTCCACACCCGAAAAATGTCGCGTTTCTCTTCCTTAGGGGAAGGTGTTCGCCAGGGTCTCTCCCCACCTCTCCCACACTCTCTCCGCTTGACAGTGTCGTTTCTCCCGACACTGTCATCATGCTGTCCGACCCACTTGGGGAGCTCTCACCTCAACATTTCTCCAGAGCCGTCTTTCTCGGCCCTTTCTCCTTCAGAGGTCGCTTCAGTCTGGGGCGGGGGGGTTGGGGTGGGGAGGGTTTTTGCCTCCACTCCCACTTCTCCCACCACCGCACCTTCCGCGCACTCCACCTTATCTACCACTTCCTCCACTACTGCCACCACTTCCCTCGACAACCGCCACCACCTCCTCCACTACCGCCACCTCCTCCGCTACCGCCACCACCACCTCCTCTACCACCTCCTCCACTACCGCTACCTTGGCAACTGCCGCTTCCTTCTTCTGGCGCTCGGAAGCCCGGTCCGCAGCCGCCGCCTCCATCCTGCCAGCCCTGACCTTATTGGCCCAGGAGGAGGGGCAGCTGCGGGATGAGGTGGGACCGCTCGCCACAGAGGTTGCACGACCTTCCGTTCGTGCACTCCTCGTAGCGATGGCCCACCTCCCGGCACTTCATACAGACCACCTTGTCACAGGCGTCTGCTAGGTGGCCATGTTCACCACACTTACGCACAGCTTTGGCTGGTCTTGGTAGTGAACATGGCCCCTGTTCCTCTCCGAGGACTATGGTGGATGGGATGGCTTTCAACCCACCATAGCCCCGGGATCCTCCCTTTGCTGGACAGTCACCCTCCAGGCCCCTGTCCAGATCCCGTCGAGATCCTTCACCTGGGTCAGGGGCCCCTTCACGTTGCAGTACCTGCCCAACCATACTGCAACGTCCTCCGGCTGTACCGTTTCGTTGTACATACGGACAATAACAGTTTTGATGCTATTGTCCGTCAGCTTGATCACCTCGAACATTTCTGCCAGGGATCCCTGCTTGTTCTGGGAGTTCTGGAGTTTCCCCCAGAACTCCCTCAAGAAGCTGGCGCCGGCGAAACTGACATCAAAGCCCTTCCCATAAGGGAGGGTTAGAATGCAGTTCACCTGCGCAGGAATGAAACGGAGTTCCTTTTGGAGGAATTTTCTGGAGAAATCCAACCGGGATAACTCCATTAATTTCCCTCCCTTCTCCTTTAACAGGAGGCGCACGGCGTGGTGCCTCCGCATGCCAGCCTGTGCTGCTGACATGATGGAGGCCCACTCCCTTTAACCCAACACCAGTGATTAAAAAAAAAGACACAATAAAATAGTGGGGGAGGCTGGCAGGCCCAGCTATGCTAAGCTAACAGGGCCTACCAATTCCCAGGACACAAAACAAACTACCTAGCACAGCACCCAACTAAACTTATCAACAATAGGGAAAGACTGTGGGGGGAAGGGGTTTAAACTAAACACAAAAAGGACACGAGGGAGGGATGGGAAAAATAATAAAAAACACACCAAACAAACAAATTTACAGGGGCTAGGAGGCTAGCAGGCCGCACTAGCAAGTCAGACTAAACTGACAAGCTAGCAGGCCGGGTGCTAAAACCTCCCAGTTGACAAAACAAACAAACAAACAAACAAACAAGCAAACAAGAGGGACACAAGGGAAGGATGGGAAATATAATACAAAAAACACACCAAACAAACAATGTACAAGGGCTAGGAGGCTAGCAGGCCGTGCTAGCAGGTCAGTCTAAGCTAACAAGCTAGCAGGCCGGATGCTAAACCTCCCAGGTGACAAAACAAATAAGAGGAAAAAAAATGGGTGTAAAACGAGGGAAATAATATGGATGGGGTGACAGGACACAGAAAAAACAAACAAATACTCACAAGACAAGCCAAATTGAGGGGCGAGGAAGGCTAGCAGGCCTCACCAGCAGGCCAGACTAAGCTAACCAGCTAGCAGGCCGGCCAGCCAACAAAATGGCCCCCCAAGTGAACACAAAAGTCAATAAACAAAAAACCAAGACAAGGGAAAGTTCAGGGGATGGAAATACAATTTGAGGGGGTATGGATGGGTTACAGGGGGGGTACAATACGAACAGAAAGGAACAAACAATGCCTGCCAAGCCTAAGGGGCGAGGAGGCTAGCAGGCCAGCCAAGCTAAAAGCTAGACAGGCCGGCCAGCCAGCAAGCCAACCAAGCTAGCAAACACAAACAGAAAACAAAGGGGTAAAACTAAAGGGAAACTAGGGCTACAAGGATGGGGAAACACAAGGAACAAAAAATAAGAAAGATAAGAATAACAAAAGAAACAACAACGAGCAAACACAGAACAGATAATATTTTTTTTGGGTTTTTTTCTAAAGTAAACACAAAAAACACACAACAACAACAAGCTAACACAAAGAAAATAAATAAATAAAGAAAGGAAGAAAACACTTAACTCACCCTACAGATGCTGGTGCACCTGTAGTCCACCACCAAACCACCACCTACCCAGGACAAAAAACAATAGTGAAACAGAAAAAGCAATTTTTAACAAAAGCACAATTTTCGGATCACTTCTCAAAATCAAGCCCAGTAAAATACTACACTTGATCTTAGCCAAAAGGCCGAGAAGCGATACGACAATGCTTTCGGAAGGAAGGTGCCGTTCTCCGACACGACAAATTCATTGACAGTTACACCAAAATGAGCTCTGTAAACATTCCGCCAAATATCAAAGATGATGGTTTTAAAAAATGGTGGCATAGATTAAATGACGTGTCTTAAGGGTCCTCCCGAGTGGCGCAGTGGTCTAAGACACTGCATCGCAGCTGCATTGCTACAGATGCTGGTTCGATACCTGTCTGTGTCGCAGCCAGCCACGACCGGGAGACCCATGAGGTGATGCACAATTGTCCGGGGTTAGGGAGGGTTTGGCCAGCCGGAATGTCCTTGTCCCCATCACACTGTTACGACGAAAGTTACGTTCCCAGTGGTTACCAGAAACTGCATTTTATGGGGCTCTCAACGTACTTTCTGACGTTTAGCAACATTATGAGGTTGACTTAAAAATACACATATTTAACGGTTTAAAATTCCCCACATTTATACGTCCTGAAAAGACTTGGGACATAAGCGGACACCACAGCTACGTAGAAGGAACGTTTCACAATAACGTTATCATGACTTATGTAGAGACTAAAATAACTTTGGTCACGTCCTGGAACGTAATTTTGTTAGCTGGGAAAGCTCACTCTAGAAACGTATTCCAGTTACTGCCTGCCAGCTGGAATGGAAACCTTTGCCAGTGGGTGTGCGTGTGGAAACTACATGCTCCTCCCCTCTGAAGCATAGGTTACTGTATCCTACTGACAACGTTACAAGCATGATTCAGAAATTAGGGAGATATGTTTAATTTGAGAAGAATGGATTAACTTTTTCAATGCTAGTTAAGGATACTATAGTCACCACGTTTCACATTGGATTTATTAACGACATAAAGGTAAGACCTGTTTTTAATTCTAGTGCTACACTGCACAAACAAGGTTGTTAGCTAGCTAGCTAACATCTGATCTGGTCCAACGTTAAACCAACTCTGAAGTTCAGACATTCAAAGTTCCTCCATAGAAGCCGCTCCTCCGTAGGTATAATTCTGTGGGCCTAATTCAGATAATGCAGGTCATAACACGACGCCCAGCTCTTCAATGCAAGCTTTCTCTATCCTCTAACGAGCTCTCCACACCCGAAAAATGTCGCACATTACATTGTGATTGGCAGCACAGTGTGCTCTGAATGATTTTCCTATACAGATACTCTGTGGTGTTCTAGTGTATTTATTCTCCCACTTGGATGTCACTTCCACAAGCTTTAAATTGAGGGCCTTGTTGTCAGGATGGGTAATGTACCGTACACATTAATTACAAGTACTCCTAAAGATACACTTAATTTTAATTGGCTAAATCCTGTGTAACAACTAGTAATTACATTGTACTTGGCTAACATTCCATGTACTATGCTTTGAAATAGTGTCTTATTCTTCATCTGGGATTTGGATTTGTAAAATGTATTATAACATGTATTTAATATATGTCTGATCAGGCTCAGGTAGCATCAGGTTTGTATTTTCATGCTGATCAAAGCTCTAATCAAATCCAGACATTTATAAGTGTTATAATGCTTTTGGCGGAAAATACCGGGTTACCCGGGAGAAGAGTGATTTATTCTCGGGATGGAACATTTGTATAATATCGAGGAAATATTAAACCCTGATGCGCATACCAGTTGATTCACAAGACACCAACTAAGTAACTTACATGTACGGTATCTTCATTAGGCCTAATGGCATTTCATGTCCATGATAGGAAGTTTGTTGTAGTGACTCAGTAAGGCTAATTGTAAAAGTAACCCTCTAAAGTGCCATGTTTGTACAGTTTATTATGTGGAGGAAACATTTAGGCAGCCAGGACCATACACCAGGACCGCTCCGTAGGCCGCACTGTAGGCCTAGCTCTTACTGCAGTCCAGTGCCATGGACATCTTTGAAGTTTGGCCTCTAGTAATTTAGGACGGCAACTTTATGAAGGCCTCTTCAACGTGGTCTTATCGTACAAGGCTCTACAGATATGTAAAATAAAAACAGGCTATTTTTATTGTTCATATTATTTGCGTTAATTATGTATTGAAGTCAAGTGGTTCAACATTCAAATGCAACGGTCAGTGGAACACTTGCGCCACCAAGTGGACAATTGCTCAGTTCCCTTGTTTGCATCAACGCTACCAGAGATATTTGATATAAGATCAAATGTTATGTCAATATTATATCTCCAAATTGATTCCCCCACCCGTATTTCATATATTATTAATCCGATTTAGCTGTTAATCTGGATTTAATTTATAAACGCTTTCTGTCATTTCCGATTGGAGGTCAGATGACCACGTGACTTCCGATCCTACCAATTTGTTACTTTGTAACAGTCAAAAGTGGTTATTCCCAACGTTGATCAACTCCCAATCTATGCCAAGATTTTTTAAAAGCATTATCTTTAAAGCATTATCACTGTACCATTTACACCCTGTATCCTGTGCATGTGACGAATAAACATTGATTTGATTAGATGATTAACGCACCATTCACATCAGCTATCATAGTCAATATAACAGTGACTGACTTCACCATCACTTTGTAGCCATCATTGAGATTGAGATGAAGATGGTCAAACGTGAAAATATAAAATACATCGTGATCCTAATGGAATATAACAAAGTAATTCTGTTGTCTTTGCCTGATTTATCTTTGACAATGGGAAATAGGGGGTGCACCGTTCTTGGAGGTACTGCAATACCGGGTCGATGCGTGGAGCGGACGGAGCAAGCCCCATTTTTCCGACTCCCTGTTCGAAAAATCCATTTAATATGTAGTCCCCCAATGGGGGACGTATCAGATATTAAACTGATAAGAACAGATTTTTTCTTTTGGAAAAGTTTTTATTGATCATTTCCTTTAAAACAGCTCACATTTTAAATACATTTACACACATAAAAACGGCATAAAGTGCATTAAAATCAGCATTACATTACAGTTACATTTTAAAAGGTACATGTTGTTTATTTAAAACAATAAAACAATCCTACATAAAAGTACCCATTCCTGTAAAAGCCAATTAATAAAAGCCATTTTAAAATGTGTGTACATGTTTTAACAAAGTAAAAACATTTTTAAGACATAAGAAGCCTGTCAAAAAGTCACTTTGTTAAAAAAGCTGTCTTCGGTCCTTTGTGCAAAAACGGGGTGAGTCCTTATCGAAAAAGCCTCCTCTTGCTCTTCCTGAATCAACTCCGTACCCGTCCGTCGGGGCCCAGAGGAGACTCCCCCCCTAGGCGCATCGCCCTAGGCGCCGCAGCGCTGTCAGGCCGTGGCCGCCGGGACCTTGGGTGTTGTGGGGGACCCTTCGCCTGGGGTCGAGGCCCCCTGTCGTTGCGACCACCCCCAGGGCTTCCGTGGCTACTAAAGCCACTGCCTGGGGGGTGGTCTCTACCTGTTTCCCTACCAGCAGGTTGCGGGAGGACCACAGTGCGTCCTTCAGACACGTGAGGGTGGGCCAGAGTTGTGCGAAGGCCTTTGTTGTAATAGGCCTCGGCCCACCCCATACAGCACGAGCTGGGACGTTAGGTCCTCCCCTGCTGGCAGGCGTGGGGAGATCAGGGGGCCTGCTTCCTTCCACAGGTCCCGTGCGGCTCTGCACTCCCAGAGCAAGTGCCTCACCGACTCTTCTTGGCCGCAGCCTGGTCGGGGGCACGCGGATGTCCTCGCCATGCCCCGGGAGTGCATAACGCCCTGACCGGGAGGATCTCGTGGGCGAC
This sequence comes from Coregonus clupeaformis, assembly GCF_020615455.1. Taxonomy (NCBI): domain Eukaryota; kingdom Metazoa; phylum Chordata; class Actinopteri; order Salmoniformes; family Salmonidae; genus Coregonus; species Coregonus clupeaformis. The sequence goes on along the minus strand of NW_025533830.1, from coordinate 49,221 downwards.
CATCCAGGACAGGTCACGGTGCCGATTCAGCAGAGCAGGATGGGACACGTTGCGCCAAACCGTTGAGGGCTCGCCTACAGCAAGCCCGCGCACTGGACACACCGGTTCCCGTTCCTGCACAAGAGAGAGAAGAGAGCGGTGTTTTGTTAAAACTGTGACAGGCTCTTTTTCCAGTTTAAAATGTCTTAAAAACTTTTGGAGCTGTGCATAGTGTGTGGGGGAGCAGGAAAGAGACTGGGGCTCGCAGGTCGACTGGGATCAGCCTCAGAGACCTGAGGTAAGATCCCAGCCAGAACCGTGCGAGGGCCTGGGTCTTGTTGCTGACCGGGGAGGTGGCAAGAGTGAGATGTAACGCTGTGGGAGCGGCTGCCCAGGAACAAGTAGAGGTCAGGCAAGCCTTTCCCCCTTGAACCTGGGCCTCTTTACCACCTCCCTCCTCAGCCTCTCCCACTTGCTTCCCCACAGAAAATAAAATAACATCCGGTCCAGAGCTAAAAGAGTTGTTCGTGGTGGGATAAAAACAGAACTGATCAATAAAAGGACAGGTAAAATCACAGCCTTGATGATTAAAACCTTGCCCTCTAAAGTCAGCTGTCTCAGTCCCCAAAACCCTAGTCTCTGTCTAACTGTCCCTAACATCCCGGTCCAATTACCACTACCTCCTCCCTCCCTGTCAAATTTAACCCCTAGAACCCTAATGTCCGTCATCCTAACAGTCAGTGGTAGTCCTGTCAAGTCTGAGTCTGCCCACGGTCCGAAAAATTGGGCCTCTGTCTTGTCTCTGTTCAGTCTCGCCCCAGAGGCTCGTCCGTACCAGTCAGTCCTGTCCAGAGTCCTGTCAACAGATAAAAGGTCAGTGCATAAAATGTTGACGTCGTCCATGTAAAAAACGCACTTGGCGGTCATCCCCCCACTCCCCGGGATACCCACCCCACTGATCCGTTGGTCCCTTCTCAAGACCTGTGCCAGTGGTTCTATGCAGGCCACAAACAGGAGGGGAGATAATGGACATCCCTGACGGACGCCGCAGTGTACTCCCACTGCTCTTGACAAATGCCCATTTACAAGGATTCTGCTGGTGATGTCCCCATACAGCAATCCCACCCAAGCTAGAAACCTTTCAGGAAATCCCATTTTTTGCAGTACCTTGAAGAGGTACTGGTGCGAGACCCGATCAAAAGCTTTCTCAAAATCTAAATTTAGGACTATAAGCCGCATGTTTCTGTCTCTCGCATAACAGATGGCATCTCTGATCAGTACTAGGCTGTCCGTGATCTTCCTTCCTGGAATGGCACAGGCTTGATCCGGGTGGATCACCTCCCCTAAAACAGAAGACATTCTGAGTGTTAAAACCTTAGTAAAAAGTTTACAGTCAAAATTTAAAAGGGTGATCGGTCTCCAGTTTTTAAGGTCAGTCCTGTCATTTTTCTTATGTAAAAGAGTCACTATCCCTGTTCTAAAACTGTCAGGTAGTCTGTTAAGATGTTCAAAGTCAGTAAAAACAGTCAGAAGTTCGTCGGCTAAAACATCCCAAAAGGTCTGATAAAACTCCAAAGGGAGGCCGTCCTCCCCCGGTGATTTACCCCTTTTAAAATGTCTCAGTCCTTTGTCAAGTTCGGTCATTGTCAAGTCTTTAGTTAGGTCGTCTGTATTGGGTAAAATGTTGTCAATGTATGTTAAAACGTCCCCCATGGTTTCCTCGCACACGTCTTTTTCCCCAAACAGTTCCCCATAAAAATCCTCGACTACCTCTTTTATTCCCTCTGTGTCTGTTTTTAAAAACCCATCTTTATCCTTTAACCCTGTCATTATCCTACCCTTACTAACTATCTTCTTAAAAAAGTACCTCGTGCATTTCTCCCCCTCTTCTAATTCCCTTTCTTTACTTCTTAAAATAACCCCCTTACTCTTCTGTTCTGCTAAAAATGCCATCTCTTTCTTAACTTCTTTTATTTCTTGGTTAAAATCAAGGCCTTGTTGGTTTAGATTAAAATAACGCTCCAGTCGCTTCTGCAGTCCCAACATGCGTCTATCTTTTTCCTTGCTTTTTTCTCTTTCCTATCTCTCTAAAGAAGGTCCTCGTCTTACCCTTCACCATTTCCCACCACTGTGCTCGTGTATCAAAAAAAGTCCTGTAGCGTCTGCCACTGGCTGAACTGCTCCCTGTACTGGCTAACTACTCTATCATCTTCTAAAAGGGAGCAGTTCAGTTTCCAGGGCCCTCTTCCTACAGTCACACCCGAAAGTTAGTGAGAGGGTGCACGTCAGCATCACGTGATCTGAGAAGAAAGCAGGGGTTATTCTAGCATCAGTTGGCGGGCAGTCGCGGGTAAACAGATAGTCAATGCGAGAGGCTCTGGTGCCGTCACCACTGGTCCAGGTGAAGCCCTCCTCTCTTGGATGCAGGGTTTTAAAACAGTCCGTTAGTTTAAAATCCCTGCACAACCCTTGCAATAAAACGCTAGACCTATCTACCTTAAAATCTTCTCCCGCTCCTCTCCTATCTGCTCTACTTAAAACACAGTTAAAATCCCCACCCACCACTAGAGGATCCCTCCCCAGCATGTGGGACTGCAGGTCCTCTAAAAGTGCGCACCGGTCATGTTTGTTATTAAAACCATACACATTTAGCACGTTAAAATCCCTCCCCATAAAACTACATTTGGCTAAAAGAGCACGTCCCCCAACCACCACTGTGCTCCCCTTCACCACCACCTGTGGGGTCTTGATTAAAATAGCAACACCATCGTTTTTATTAAAATTGGAACCACTCCAAATGGAGGGCCCGTGCTGCCACTTCTCTTCCCATTTACTGTAAGAAGTTAAAAAGGGTAGACCACACTCCTGTAATAAAAACACATCTGAATTAAAACTTTCTAAAAAGGATAAAACAGATTGTGCTCTTAAATCAGTCTTTACACTTCTAACATTAATGGTGGTGATGTTAAAAGCCATAAAAGAGGTTAGTAAAAACAGTGCTAAAAGGAAAAGAAGGCATTAAAACAGTTTAAAAGGGGTTATTTTTTAGAAACTTTCTCTCTCTCCCTGCGGGGTAAGGGGGGGTGGCAGGGAGAGGAGGTAAAAACAGGGTTTAAAAACGATTCTTGGTTGGGGGAGTTTGATGGGAAGACCCTGGACTCATCCTCCCCCTGGGAGCTCTCCCACTCCAACTTTCCCTTCTTCTCCTCGCCCTGTTCGGGGTCGGAGAGCTCCTCGGCGTTTCTCTTCCTTAGGGGAAGGTGTTCGCCCAGGGTCTCTCCCACCACTCCTACACTCTCCTCGCTTGACAGTGTCGTTTCCGACACTGTCATCATGCTGTCCGACCCACTTGGGGAGCTCTCACTCACCATTTCTCCAGAGCCGTCTTTCTCGGCCCTTTCTCCTTCAGAGGTCGCTTCAGTCTGGGGCGGGGGGTTGGGGTAGGGAGGGTTTTTGCCTCCACTCCCACTTCTCCCACCACCGCACCTTCCGCGCACTCCACCTTCTCTACCACTTCCTCCACTACTGCCACCACTTCCTCCACAACCGCCACCACCTCCTCCACTACCGCCACCACCACCTCCTCTGCTACCGCCACCACCACCTCCTCTACCACCTCCTCCACTACCGCTACCTTGGCAACTGCCGCTTCCTTCTGCTGGCGCTCGGAAGCCCGGTCCGCAGCCGCCGCCTCCATCCTGCCAGCCCTGACCTTATTGGCCCAGGAGGAGGGGCAGCTGCGGATGAGGTGGGACCGCTTCGCCACAGAGGTTGCACGACCTTCCATTCGTGCACTCCTCGTAGCGATGGCCCACCTCCCGGCACTTCATACAGACCACCTTTTCACAGGCGTCTGCTAGGTGGCCATGTTCACCACACTTACGGCACAGCTTTGGCTGGTCCTGGTAGTGAACATGGCCCCTGTTCTCTCCGAGGACTATGGTGGATGGGATGGCTTTCAACCCACCATAGCCCCCGGGATCCTCCCTTTGCTGGACAGTCACTCTCCAGGCCCCTGTCCAGATCCCGTCGGGATCCTTCACTTGGGTCAGGGGCCCCTTCACGTTGCAGTACCTGCCCAACCATACTGCAACGTCCTCCGGCTGTACCGTTTCATTGTACATACGGACAATAACAGTTTTAATGCTGTTGTCCGTCAGCTTGATCACCTCGAACATTGGTGCGAGGGATCCCTGCTTGTTCAGGGAGTTCTGGAGTTTCCCCCAGAACTCCCTCAGGAAGCTGGCGCCGGCGAAACTGACATCGAAACCTTTCCCATAAGGGAGGGTTAAAATGCAGTTCACCTGCGCAGGTAAGAAACGGAGTTCCTTTTGGAGGAATTTCCTGGAGAAATCCAATCGGGATAACTCCATTAATTTCCCTCCCTTCTCCTTTAACAGGAGGCGCACGGCGTGGTGCCTCCGCATGCCAGCCTGTGCTGCTGACATGATGGAGGCCCACTCCCTTTAACCCAACACCAGTGATAAATAAAAAGACACAATAAAATAGTGGGGGAGGCTGGCAGGCCCAGCTATGCTAAGCTAACAGGGCCTACCAGTTCCCAGGACACAAAACAAACTACCTAGCACAGCACCCAACTAAACTTATCAACAATAGGGAAAGACTGTGGGGGGAAGGGGTTTAAACTAAACACAAAAGGACACGAGGGGAGGATGGGAAAAATAATAAAAAACACACCAAACAAACAAATTTACAGGGGCTAGGAGGCTAGCAGGCCGCACTAGCAAGTCAGACTAAACTGACAAGCTAGCAGGCCGGGTGCTAAAACCTCCCAGTTGACAAAACAAACAAACAAACAAGCAAACAAGAGGGACACGAGGGAAGGATGGGAAATATAATACAAAAAACACACCAAACAAACAATGTACAAGGGCTAGGAGGCTAGCAGGCCGTGCTAGCAAGTCAGTCTAAGCTAACAAGCTAGCAGGCCGGATGCCAAACCTCCCAGATGACAAAACAAACAAGAGGGGAAAAAAGGGTATAAAACGAGGGAACTAATGTGGATGGGGTGACAGGACACAGAAAAAACAAACAAATACTCACAAGACAAGCCAAATTGAGGGGCGAGGAAGGCTAGCAGGCCTCACCAGCAGGCCAGACTAAGCTAACCAGCTAGCAGGCCGGCCAGCCAACAAAATGGCCCCCCAAGTGAACACAAAAGTCAATAGACAAAAAACCAAGACAAGGGAAAGTTCAGGGGATGGAAATACAATTTGAGGGGGTATGGATGGGTTACAGGGGAGGTACAATACGAACAGAAAGGGACAAACAATGCCTGCCAAGCCTAAGGGGCGAGGAGGCTAGCAGGCCAGCCAAGCTAAAAGCTAGACAGGCCGGCTAGCCAGCAAGCCAACCAAGCTAGCAAACACAAACAGAAAACAAAGGGATAAAACTGAAGGGAAACTAGGGCTACAAGAGGATGGGGAAACACAAAGAACAAAAAAGAAAGATAAGAATAACAAAAGAAACAACAACGAGCAAACACAGAACAGATAATATTTTTTTTTTTGGTTTTTTTTTCTAAAGTAAACACAAAAAACACACAACAACAACAACAAGCTAACACAAAGAAAATAAATAAATAAAGAAAGGAAGAAAACACTTAACTCACCCTACAGATGCTGGTGCACCTGTAGTCCACCACCAAACCACCACCTACCAGGACAAAAAACAATAGTGAAACAGAAAAAACAATTTTTAACAAAAGCACAATTTTCCGATCGCTTCTCAAAATCAAGCCCAGTAAGATACTACACTTGATCTTAGCCAAAAGGCCGAGAAGCGATACCGCAATGCTTTCGGGAGGAAGGTCCCGTTCTCGGGCACGTCATATTCGATGACGTTTACACAAAACGTAGCTCTGTAAACTGTCCGCCAAATATCAAAGATAATGATTTAAAGAAAATCGTGTCATAGATTGGGAGTTGATCAACGTTGGGAATAACCACTTTTGACTGTTACAAAGTAACAAATTGGTAGGATCGGAAGTCACGTGGTCATCTGACCTCCAATCGGAAATGACAGAAAGTGTTTATAAATTAAATCCAGATTAACAGCTAAATCGGAATAATAATATATGAAATACGGGTGGGGGGAATCAATTTAGAGATAATAATATTGACATAACATTTGATCTTATATCACATATCTCTAGTAGCGTTGATGCCACAAGGGAACTGAAGCAATTGTCCACTTGGTGGCGCAAGTGTTCCACCGACCGTCGCGTTTTCCAAGCAGTCCTGTGTGGTCCATCCAACTACATTTGAATGTTGAACCACTTGACTTCAATACATCATCAACGCAAATAATATGAACAATAAAAATAGCCTGTCTTTATTAATAATACCGTATATGTAAGTTACTTAGTTGGTGTCTTGTGAATCAACTGGTATGCCAATAGGGTTTAATATTTCCCCGGTGTTTTACAAATGTTCCATCCCGAGAATAAATCACTCTTCTCCCGGGTAACCCGGTATTTTCCGCCAAAACCGGAAGTGTCATTCAAAAGCATTATAAAACACTTATAAATGTCTGGATTTAATTAGAGCTTTGATCAGCATGAAAATACAAACCTGATGCTACCTGAGCCTGATCAGACATATATTAAATGCATTTTATGAGCCCTACATTAACAACATTTAATGAGCCCAAGCCCCAAAAAAAGGCCAAATGATTGTGTGGTTTCCCAATAGGTCCACCAGGTCCTCACTTACAATGACTGTAAAACATTGTTGCATTTAAACTTTGTATCACCAGTTAGTGTGATGAACGTGATAAAATATATTTGCAATGGGAAGTAATAGCTGGTTTGTTAATTTCATTTTGGAAATGAAATGGTTGTGCTATTGTATTGTTCTGACTTCATGGGGCCTACTGGAGTGAATGGGCGGCTTATTCTCTAACATTATTTGATGCTGTGTGAGACTGCTGTCTCCTGGCTATCAGCCCTGTCTCTATGTTTGACCAAAACTGGCTCTCCTTCAGCGCCATGGAGTGCACAGGTATTACGGTTGCTGTCCTTTCAGCACCACAAGCCTTTCACATCTGATGTGACACTGTTGTTGTCTCTATTGGTGATAGTGTGATAGTGGTGCTGGCTACCATAAGCTGTGTAAACAGTGCATTATGTTCAAAACAAATCAAATTGTATTGGTCACATATACATATTTAGCAGATGCTATTGCGGTTGTAGCGAAACGCTTGTGTTTCTAGCGCCAACAGTGCAGTAGTATCTAAGAATTCACAACAATACACACAATACACTGAAATCTAAAAGTAAAAGAATGGATTGAAGAAATATATAAATATTAGGATGAGCAAGGTCGGTGTGGCATAAACTAAAATACAGTAGAATAGAATACAGTATATACATATGAGATGAGTAAAGCAAAAATATGTAAACATTATTAAAGTGACTAGTGTTTCATTATTAAAGTGGCCAGTGATTCCAAGTCTATATATGTAGGGCAGTAGCCTCTAAGCTGCAGGGTTGCGTAACCGGGTGGAAGCCTGCTAGTGATGGCAGGTGAGTTACTGCCGCTCTGATATCCAAAAGTTATTTCCAGCTGTATGTCATAACACACAAAAAATTCAGGCCAAATAATGTAAGAAATAACAAAAAAAAAACTGCAAAGTTGCTTAGGAGCTAGAAGCAGAGCTGCCATATCTGTCGGCGCCATCTTCAAAATTCTATTTGTCATGTTGTGTCCATGCGGGTTCTGTCTGTGTGCGCGGCAGCCCGAAGCGCGACCTGTTTGATTCATTCATAATGTCATCAAAAAGCATTGCTCCTCCTTCACTAGAACGGTCCGACTACAGAATATATAATGTCTGGCGTATTAAGTGATGCTATGTTTTCTGTTATTTTTATGTGGTCCTCTGTAGCTCAGCTGGTAGAGCACGGCGCTTGTAACGCCAAGGTAGTGGGTTCGATCCCCGGGACCACCCATACAAAAAAATATGAATGCACGCATGACTGTAAGTCGCTTTGGATAAAAGCGTCTGCTAAATGGCATTATTATATTATTCAACTTATTGTTAGATTTTTGGTCCCTCTGAAGGCCTAGGTCCTATAGTCACGGTCTGTTTGTGACGTCAGTGTGTCATGTACTGGAAAAGGGTCTATAACCACTTCCTCAAAATAGTCAGAAAACTCAAGAAATCCGTCATTAATGTTGATGTTTTTGCCGAAGAGATCTTAGTGGTGCAATTTTACATTTAACTAAGATGTTTGTTGCAGGATTTCTCAATGAAAAAATCTGCATGAAAAAGACTCGTCTCTCATTTAAGGACAAATACTTTATTGAAGAATACCTACTGTTGACCAATCACCCCCTCCCCTTCAGCTACAGACTTCGGCTTGACTCGAGGAAAAAATGTTGTGTGCCAGAACAGCTGAAAAAAACCTTACCAAAAGTCCAAAACGAAAACAAAATGTTGTCATAATATATGCACAAACGCTTCCGAACTGTTTCGGCTGGGAAGCATGCTGACGCCTTAAAGGCTAACAAAAAGTCTGTCTTACAATGGTTTCAGTAGTCCTACATTGTCACAAGGTATAGATTATACCCCTATTTAGACCTGAAGTAGCAGACAGTCTAAATCCAGATTAGTGACAATGTCGGACTACTAAAACCATTTGTCACAGAATTTTAGCTAGTCTGCCTAGTTAAATAAAGGTTAAATAATAATAATAATAAAATATGTACATGCTAAAATCTCCACTGTAAAACACACAGGGTGTTCACTCCTTAGGCCTACCTTCCTTTCTGCGTCGGACTTCGGCCTCAGGTCTTGGGTGGAAAATCTACTTCTGAAAGTACCATGCTTAGATTCATAAACAGCCGCATTTTCGATGCAAACAAGACACACTGGTTTGGCATTGGAGAAATATGATGAATATATTTTAATAGAACAGGTAGGCAGGGGTGGAAAAAGTACCCAATAGTCATACTTGAGTAAAAGTAAAGATACCTTAATAGAAAATTACTTAAGTAAAAGTGAAAGTCACCCAGTGAAATACTACTTGAGTAAAAGTCTAAAAGTATTTGTTTTTAAATATACTTAAGTTTCAAAAGTTAACCTAGTTACAAACCCCCCCTATATTGTAAATTCAATCCGGTTGGTATAAGATTGAAATGGGAAAATAATGTACCTGTGAACACCCTATGAAATAGCTCCCCAATACCGTCTGATGTATATATTTAATGTATTACATGAATGGTGACCACAGCCCTTCCGACAATAAATTTAAAACGTGTTTGACTGTGTTTTTTCCCACCCTGCTGAATGTATCCAATGTTCCATATCAAATGTGTGTCCTATTACGACACATCTGGCAGTTTCTTCTCTCCATGTTTCTTGGCCTAGTATCATTTTTTACAAAAATCTGTGTTTTTTGTTCATTACCATGTCAGGGGAAAATACCATGGTACTGGTGCAGCTACCATGGTATTTCCCTGACATGGTATTACAATGAAAAAAGATACCACGGTACTATCATGTTTATTGGGTCACTACAGTGGCAGGAAAATGCCATGGTATTTTCACCAGTGCCATAGTATTTTCCTGCCTTGGTAGTGACCCAAAACACATCATAGTACAATGGAATGTTGTTGTTCATTTTTCTACCATGGTGCATTTTTGTAAGAGCTGTCCTTCACATCGGAGTGCCAATGCTGTCTCTTTGTTGTCCTACTAACAACATCAGCTACATAGTCTAGCCTACTATGGCCCTGTCCCTCTGGCCAGGGTAAACAAAGAGGTAATGTTGTGTCTTGTATATACAGTATAGGCCATTTGTTTGGGAGAATGTAAATGGGATCAAATTTGGTTCATATATAGACACTAACTATTCTATTTAAAACAGTTTGTTTCATTTAATTATACACAAGAAGATGTTGCCCAGAACAAATTAATGTACAAAACATTATTTTTCATTACATTTTTGTCATTTAGCAGATGCTCTTATCCAGAGCAACTTACAGGACCAATTAGGGTTAATTGCCTTGATCAAGGGCACAACGACAGATTTTTCACCTAGTTGGCTCGGGATTCAAACCAGCGACCGTTCAGTTACTGACCCAACACTCTTAACCGCTAGGCTACCTGCCACCAGATCAATTAACTTCAATAAAGTCATCCAAATAAATTCATAATCAATGACTAAAATAATGAATCTAGTTTTAAAAGACAATTTAATTAACACAAGTAGTCAATTCATAGCCTGTTTATCATTAAACAAAAGTTGTTTAGTAATATAAAATAATCCACCCAAACTAATGCTGAAAACTGATCATCACACCATCTTTATCTGATATACAGTGCATTCCTAAAGTATTCAAATCCCTTGACTTTTTCCACATTTTGTTACGTTACAGCCTTATTCTAAAATTGATTACATCGTTTTTTCCCTCATCAATCTACACACAATACCCCATAATGACAACGAAAAAACAGTATTTTTTGCAAATAGAAAAAAAAACCTTTAAATATCACATTTACATAAGTATTCAGACCCTTTACTCAGTACTTTGTTGAAGCGCCTTTAGCAGCGATTACAGCCTTGAGTCTTCTTGGGTACGACGCTACAAGCTTGACACACCTGTATTTGGGGAGTTTCTCCCATTCTTCTCTGCAGATCCTCTCAAGCTCTGTCAAGTTGGATGGGGAGCGTCGCTGCACAGCTATTTTCTGGTATCTCCAGAGATGTTCGATCGGGTTCAAGTCCGGGCTCTGCTGGACCACTCCTGTGTTGTCTTGGCTGTGTGCTTAGGGTCGTTGTCCTGTTGGAAGGTGAACCTTAGCCCCAGTCTGAGGTCCTGAGCACTCTGGAGCAGGTTTTCATCAGGGATCTCTATGAACTTTGCTCCGTTTATCTTTCCCTTGATCCTGACTTGTCTCCCAGTCACTGCCACTGAAAAACATCCCTACAGCATGATGCTGCCACCACCATGCTCTGACATGCACTGTCAACTGTGGGACCTTATATAGACAGGTGTGTGCCTTTCCAAATCATGTCCAATCAATTGAATTTAACACAAGTGGACTCCAATAAAGTTGTTGAAACATCACAAGGATGTTTCCTTAATGGAAACAGGATGCACCGGAGCTTAATTTCAAGTCTCATAGCAAAGGGTCTGAATACTTATGTAAATAAGGTATTTCAGGTTTTTATTTTGAATACATTTGCTAAAAATTCTAAAAAGGGCTGTTGTGTGTAGATTGATGAGGAAAATGTTTTAACCTAACAACCTAACAAAATGTGGAAGAAGTCGAGGAGACTGAATACTTTCCAAAGTCACTGAGTGTACAAAACATTAGGAACACCTTCCTAATATTGAGTTGCATCCCCCTTTGTCCTCAGAACAGCCTCAATTCGTCAGGGCATGGACTCTCCAAGGTTTGTAGAGCGTTCCACAGGGATGCTGGCCCATGTTGACTGCAATGCTTCCCACAGTTGTGTCAGGTTGGCTGGGAGTGGATCTCTACTCCGAATAGCTTGTTCCATCCGATGCACAATTGGATGGAGATCTGGTGCCTCGGAAGGCCACTGCAGTAAGCTGAATTCACTGTCATGTTCGTGGAACCAATCCTGGACAAGCCTTGTGGCATGGGGCATAATCCTGCTGAAAAAAATCTATTTGCAGATGGATAACTATTGCCATGAAGGGATGCACCTGATTGGCAATTATGTTTAGATATCCTGTGGCATTCAAATGTTGCACCACATATATCAAGGGGCCCAATGTGTGCCATGAAATCCCACCCCACACCACCACCACCAGCCTGCAATGCTGACACACGGCATGGATGCATGTACTCATGGTTTCCTCCATACCCTGGTACAGCAAAACTGACAAGGTGAACACTGATCAGTAAAGTAAATAGATGCCAACATTATACAACACTCCCTTTCCTCTGCACAGTTCTCTCACAGTGAGAAACAATAGGATTACAATAGAGTGTTCTATGCTTTCTTCATTTGATCCAATCCACTACCACTTCTTATGTATACGTTGGTGTCTTTTTAAATTGCCCAATCTGTAGAATCTCGTCTCACAGTCAGTGCAGTAATACAGTGGGGAAAAAAAGTATTTAGTCAGCCACCAATTGTGCAAGTTCTCCCACTTAAAAAGATGAGAGGCCTGTCATTTTCATCATAGGTACACATCAACTATGACAGACAAAATGAGAAAATAAAATCCAGAAAATCACATTGTAGGATATTTAATGAATTTATTTGCAAATTATGGTGGAAAATAAGTATTTGGTCAATAACAAAAGTTTCTCAATACTTTGTTATAATACCCTTTGTTGGCAATGACACAGGTCAAACGTTTTCTGTAAGTCTTCACAAGGTTTTCACACACTGTTGCTGGTATTTTGGCCCATTCCTCCATGCAGATCTCCTCTAGAGCAGTGATGTTTTGGGGCTGTCGCTGGGCAACACAGACTTTCAACTCCCTCCAAAGATTTTCTATGGGGTTGAGATCTGGAGACTGGCTAGGCCACTCCAGGACCTTGAAATGCTTCTTACGAAGCCACTCCTTCGTTGCCGGGGCTGTGTGTTTGGGATCATTGTCATGCTGAAAGACCCAGCCACGTTTCATCTTCAATGCCCTTGCTGATGGAAGGAGGTTTTCACTCAAAATCTCACGATACATGGCCCCATTCATTCTTTCCTTTACACGGATCAGTCGTCCTGGTCCCTTTGCAGAAAAACAGCCCCAAAGCATGATGTTTCCACCCCATGCTTCACAGTAGGTATGGTGTTCTTTGGATGCAACTCAGCATTCTTTGTCCTCCAAACACGACCGAGTTGAGTTTTTATCAAAAAGTTATATTTTGGTTTCATCTGACCATATGACATTCTCCCAATCCTCTTCTGGATCATCCAAATGCACTCTAGCAAACTTCAGACGGGCCTGGACATGTACTGGCTTAAGCAGGGGACACGTCTGGCAATGCAGGATTTGAGTCCCTGGCGCGTAGTGTGTTACTGATGGTAGGCTTTGTTACTTTGGTCCCAGCTCTCTACAGGTCATTCACTAGGTCCCCCGGTGTGGTTCTGGGATTTTTGCTCACCGTTCTTGTGATCATTTTGACCCCATGGGGTGAGATCTTGCGTGGAGCCCCAGATCAAGGGAGATTATCAGTGGTCTTGTATGTCTTCCATTTCCTAATAATTGCTCCCACAGTTGATTTCTTCAAACCAAGCTGCTTACCTATTGCAGATGATGTCTTCCCAGCCTGGTGCAGGTCTACAATTTTGTTTCTGGTGTCCTTTGACAGCTCTTTGGTCTTGGCCATAGTGGAGTTTGGAGTGTGACTGTTTGAGGTTGTGGACAGGTGTCTTTTATACTGATAACAAGTTCAAACAGGTGCCATTAATACAGGTAACGAGTGGAGGACAGAGGAGCCTCTTAAAGAAGTTGTTACAGGTCTGTGAGAGCCAGACATCTTGCTTGTTTGTAGGTGACCAAATACTTATTTTCCACCATAATTTGCAAATAAATTCATTAAAAATCCTACAATGTGATTTTCTGGATTTCTTTTTCTCAATTTGTCTGTCATAGTTGACGTGTACCTATGATGAAAATGACAGGCCTCTCTCATATTTTTAAGTGGGAGAACTTGCACAATTGGTGGCTGACTAAATACTTTTCCCCACTGTAAGTCTTCTCTCCAGTGTGTAACCGTTGGTGTGTTTTTACGTTGCCAATCGGGAGAAACTCTTGCCATATTAAGAACAGAAGTAAGGATTCTCTCCTGTGTGTGTTCTCTGATTACCTTTTAGCTCAGCTGTTGTTTTAAAACATTTTCTACAGTCAGATCAGTGGTAAGACATCTCTCCTTTGTTTACCTTGGTGTCTTTTAAATGGCCCAATTAAAAGAAAATCTTTCCACAGTCAGAGCAGGAAAACGGCTTCTATCCTGTGTGTTTTCTCTGATGAACTTTTAGCTGATATGATGTTGTGAAACATTTTACACAGTCAGAGCAGGAGTAAGGCTTTTCTCCTGTATGTATACGTTCATGTTTTTTTAAGTGGCCCATTTGAGGGAAACTCTTCCCACATTCAGAGCAGGAGTAAGGCTTCTCCCCTGTGTGTGTTCTCTGATGAACCTTTAGCTCAGTTGATGTTGTGAAGCATTTCACACAGTCAGAGCAGGAGTAAGGCTTCTCTCCTGTGTGTATATGTTCATGTTGTTTTAAGTGGCCCAGTTGAGAGAAACTCTTCAAACATTCAGAGCAGGAGTAAGGCTTCTCCCCTGTGTGTGTCCTCTGATGAAGTTTTAGCTGATATGATGTTGTGAAGCATATTCCACAGTCAGAGCAGGAGTAAGGCTTCTCTCCTGTGTGCACTCTCTGATGAATTGTCAGAGCCCCTGCTGTTGTGAAGCTCTTACCACAGGCAAAGCAGGAGTAAGACTTCTCTACTGTGTGTATACGTTCATGTGTTTTTAAGTTGCCCAGTCGAGAGAAACTCTTCCCACATTCAGAGCAGGAGTAAGGCTTCTCTTCTGTGTGCGTTCTCTGATGTATTTTAAGCTCAGTTGATGTTGTGAAGCATTTCACACAGTCAGAGCAGGAGTAAGGCTTCTCTCCTGTGTGTATACGTTTATGTTGTTTTAAGCTGCCCAGTTGAGAGAAACGTGCCCCACAGTCAGAGCAGGAGTAAGGCTTCTCTCCTGTGTGTGTTCTCTGATGAACTGTTAGCTTAGTTGATGTTCTGAAGCATTTCACACAGTCAGAGCAGGAGTAAGGCTTCTCTCCTGTATGTATACGTTCATGTTTTTCTAAGTGGCCCAGTCGAGAGAAACCCTTCCCACAGTCAGAGCAGGAGTAAGGCTTCTCTCCTGTGTGTGTTCTCTGATGAACTGTCAGAGCCTGTGATGTTCTGAAGCATTTCACACAGTCAGAGCAGGAGTAAGGCTTTTCTCCTGTATGTATACGTTCATGTTGTTTTAAGGTGCCCAGTTGAGAGAAACTTGCCCCACAGTCAGAGCAGGAGTAAGGCTTCTCTCCTGTATGTATACGTTTATGAATTTTTAAGTGGTCCATACGAGAGAAACTCGTCCCACAGTCAGAGCAGGAGTAAGGCTTCTCTCCTGTGTGCACTCTCTGATGAACTGTCAGAGCCTGTGATGTTGTGAAGCTCTTCCCACAGTCAGTGCAGGAATACAGATTCTCTCCTGTGTGTATTTTTAGGTGTATTTTTAGCTTTGGTAGAATTGGGAAAATCTCCTCACAATGTGGGCAGTGGTGAGACCTCTTAGCTCTGCGATCTTCCAGCTGTTGCTCTCTGGATGTAGAGGGTGTCTCAATGTCACCTGTGTGAACAGCATTTTAAAAAGTCAATTGGTGTGATATGCACTGAGTGTACAAAACATTATGAACTCTTTCCATGACATAGAATGACCAGGTGAGAGCTATGATCCCTCATGGATGGCACTTGTTAAATCCACTTCAGATCAGTGTCGAAGGAGGAGACAGATTAATGAAGGACTTTTAAGCCTTGAGACAATTGAGACATGGATTGTGTATGTGTGCCATTCAGAGGGTGAATGGTGTGTTTTAATCAAATCAAATACAAAAGCTGAAGTATATACGCACATTCAGGTAATCAAATCCACCATATGCACTGAGCTTGTCTGACAGGTTGAAGCAAACTAAATACAAAATAAATGATAAGCGTACCAGAGAGTCTGTTGTAACGTTTTATTGTTAAGCCTTTATTACAGCAAAGACTAAAAACAGTTGCATTGATTCGTGAATGCAATTTCCGAAATGGAACGGTTTATTTATTGTTTACGCTAATGAATCAAGAGTTGCTTTGTTATTTTGAAACCAAAAATGCTTGATTGCATTTCAATGGCTTGCATGCTGTGTGATGACATTAACAAATGAATGATTGATACAGTAGCCTATATTACAGTGTGCAAGAGTATTCCAAGATAAATATACAACACAGGGAATTAACGATCAATGGAAACAGTTGTTTTTCAGTTCAACATCTGTTTAGTATCTATGTAAGGGGTTCGAGTCTGGGACTCATAGCTACATGTGGCAAGTTCACATTGGTCCAAATGGTCTATACATTGAGCCTGAAATGGGATACTTGGTATTTGGCTATTAGCCCAATTTTATTGCAATGAATTCTAATTGGTCAACCACAGGCAAGGCTTGGGTATAAACTACATCCTGTCTCTTTGTTCGGTGGAGAAAACACTGAGGACAGGGAAGAATAAACATCTACAATCTACTTTCCAGCATAACAATGATTGGTTCTTTTTTGAATAAATATATTTTTCTCCCCCTAATTTGCTTTGGGGTCTGTGTTATTGAAGAATAACATCAACTGCTAACAAGTGCATTCAGAAAGTATTCAGACCCCCTTGACTTTTTCCACATTTTGTTACGTTGCAGCCTTATTCTAAAATGGATAAAAAAACTAATAATCCTCAGCAATCTACACACAATACCCCATAATGACAAAGCCAAAACAGTTTTTTTTTTTTTTATGTTGCTAATATGTTAAAAATAAAAAACAGAACTACCCTATTTACATAAGTATTCAGAACATTTGCTATGACTCGAAATTGAGCCCAGGTGCAACCTGTTTCCATTCATCATCCTTGAGATGTTTCTACAACTTGATTGTAGCCAATCCTTGGTAAATTCAATTGATTGGACATGATTTGGTAAGGCACACACCTGTTTATATAAGGTCCCACAGTTGACAGAGCATGTCAGAGTAAAAACCAAGCCATGAGGTCGAAGGAGTTGTCTGTAGAGCCCCGAGACAGGATTGTGTCGCGGCACAGATCTGGGCAAGGGTACCAAAAAACGTCTGCAGCATTGAAGGTCCCCAAGAACACAGTGGCCTCCATCATTCTTAAATGGAAGAAGTTTGGAACCCCAAGACTCTTCCCTAGAGCGGCCGCCCGGCCAAACTGAGCAATCGGGGAGAAGGGCCTTGGTCAGGGATGTGACCAAGAACACGATTGTCACTAACAGAGCTCTAGAGTTCCTCTGGAGATGGGAGAACCTTCCAGAAGGTCAACCATCTCTGCAGTACTCCAGCAATCAAGCCTTTATGGTAGAGTGGCCAGATGGAAGCCAATCTTCAGTAAAAGGCACATGACAGCCCACTTGGAGTTTGCCAAAAGGCACCTAAAGACTCTCAGACCATGAGAAACAAGATTCTCTGGTTGGATGAAACCAAGATTGAACTCTTTGGCCTGAATGCCAAGCGCCATGTCTGGAGGAAACCTGGCACCATCCCTACGGTGAAGCATGGTGATGGCAGCATCATGCTGTCGGGATGTTTTCAGCGTCAGGGACTGGGAGACTAGTCAGGATCAAGGAAAAGATGAGCTGAGCAAAGTACAGAGAGACATCCTTGATGAAAACCTGCTCCCGAGCGCTCAGGACCTCAGACTGGGACGAAGGTTCACCTTCCAACAGGACAACGACCCTAAGCACACAGCCAAGACAACGCAGGAGTGGCTTGGGACAAGTCTCAATGTTCTTGAGCAGCCCAGCCAGAGCCCGGACTTGAACCCGATCGAACATCTCTGAGAAACCTGAAAATAGCTGTGCAGCAGCGCTCCCCATCCAACCTGACAGAGCTTGAGAGGATCTGCAGACAAGAATGGGAGAAACTCTCCAAATACAGATGTGTCAAGCATGTAGCGTCATACCACAAAATACTCTATAATCGCTGCCAAAGATGCTTCAACAAAGTACTGAATCCATTTTTTATTTTTTTATAATTTAGCTAAATGTCTAAAAACCTGTTTTTTGTGTTGTCATTATGGGGTAGTGTAGATTGACGAGGGCAAAAAAACAATTTAATCATTTTGAGGAGACAAGGGGAAGTGCAGAATTCATCTTCTGTTCCTAAGGAGGGAGGCAAAGGGCAACAGTCTAGTTTCAGTTCCTGATAAGGCAGGCCAGTTGCGGAACTAGGGAGGAGCAAGGAATCCGGGTCGAGGTCATGTCCAACAGATGAAGTGAGAAGAAACCTCTGGGAGGGGCCAGAGGGGCCCACCACAACGACCCTCCTACTACAGTCCTATCTCACATGCATACACTTTCCACGCCCACGAAGTGTTCTAGCATCAGGCAGGGCCATGACTACACCAGTGAGAGAACCAATTAAGTTTCTGACTAGCATCAGAGATGTATTGGCTGTCTAGATGTGGAAGGAGTTGACCCCGCCTAGTTGGAGGTTATAAACATTGTGCTTATGTAATCATGCTTTGTCTTTGCAGCTGTTTGACCCTGTGGGTGAATAAACTTAGTTTGAGCTTTTCCTAGACGTCGTTTGAGTTTTTACTCTGTTTGTTCAGAACCTAACAGAATGCTTAATAATGAAAAAGGTTCATAACAAAAAAAATAATCTAACGGGCAAAATTATGTACGCGTGTGCTTTATCTATTACCTAGTGCACAAGTTGACTACAGGTCTTTATTTAAATAGTACTAATATTCAAAGCCCAAACGTCACTAAGCAGAATGCTAACAAAATGCTAACTAGTATTAAGGAATCATCATAGAGAACACTAACTAAATGCTAACGAGTGCATTGCTAACATTTTGTACAGTTTCTGACCTCAACTATACAAGTAACTCAAAAGCTTCTCTACAGTTTGCTGCACGCACAAACTAATATTATCCAGCAAGGCTCTTGATCAGGGAATTCTCTGCTGTTAGCAAGGCTCTTGATCCAGGAGGGAATTCTCTGCTGTTAGCAAGGCTCTTGATCCAGGAGGGGATTTCGGTTGTTACTGCGAATGCTTGATTTTGGAAGAAGCTATCCACTTAGCTAGATAGCTAACTAACTACTAAATTAGCAAAACAAATGGGAAACTGCAGAGCATTTCGCACAATGTAGACTGTTACCTTAATAGTTATAAGATATCTAGCTGGCAAACATTTAGTTGTGAATTCCATACTGTAATTAGATCACCTGGTGCATGCTGCATGACAGAGAGTGACTCACAAGGCTCCGCTCTCTTCTCGTTGACTGGGGACTACCGTAAGCTACATAATAATGTGACGTAATGTTCTTTATCTCATAACGTATTGCACAAGTTGACTGCAGGTATTTACTTAAAAAGTAGCTACAAATATTCAAATGAATAAAAAAATACTTCAAAGAAATAGTTTCAACTGTACTGAAAACCCATCCAGTGGCTTTTTTCCAAATAACCTCCTATCCAGTATACCGCCCAAGCCTAGTAACTACAAGACTCATTTCAGAGAAGTTCTAATTACTGGCAGTTTGTCTACTTCACTTCTTTAGTCTACTCTCCTGATCACTCCAGATAGCTCAGTTAA
This sequence comes from Coregonus clupeaformis, assembly GCF_020615455.1. NCBI lineage: Eukaryota > Metazoa > Chordata > Actinopteri > Salmoniformes > Salmonidae > Coregonus > Coregonus clupeaformis. The sequence goes on along the minus strand of NW_025533830.1, from coordinate 29,874 downwards.
TAAAACACATGCTGGCAATACTGGTATTTGTGCTATTTTGGTTCTTTGGTATTTTATTAGGATCCCAATAAGCTGTTGCAAAAGCATCAGCTACTCTTCCTGGGGTCCACACAAAACATGAAACATGACATAATACAAAAATTATAAACAAGAACAGCTCAAGGACAGAACTACATAAAAACATTTTAAAAAGGCACACGAGCCTACATGTCAATACATACAAAAACAATCTAGGTCAAATAGGGGAGAGGCAGTTGTGCCGTGAGGTGTTGCTTTATCTGTTTTTGAAAGCAGGTTTGCTGTTTATTTGAGCAATATGAGATGGAATGGAGTTCCATGTAAAAGCAGCTCTATATAATACTGTACACTTTCTTGAATTTGTTCTGGATTTAGGGACTGTGAAAAAGACCCCTGGTGGCATGTCTGGTGGGGTAAGTGTGTGTGTGAAATTGACTATGCAAACAATTTGGGATTTAACACAATGTTTCTTACATAAAGAAAAGTGATGCAGTCAGTCTCTCCTCAACTCTTAGCCAAGAGAGACTGGCATGCATAGTATTTATATTAGCCCTCTGATTACAATGAAGAGCAAGATGTGCCGCTCTGTTCTGGGCCAGCTGCAGCTTAAATAGGTATTTTTATACAATTTTTGATATTTTATGGGGGGGTAGATCAGCTTTAATGTTGCAGATAGATTGTAACTTCCATCAATGTAATTGTCTGCATCACTTCCAATCCCCCAAATATATATTTTTCACAAATATATATAATATATACAGTGAGGGAAAAAAGTATTTGATCCCCTGCTGATTCTGTATGTTTGCCCACTGACAAAGAAATGATCAGTCTATAATTTTAATGGTAGGTTTATTTGAACAGTGAGAGACAGAAAAATTGCATGTCAAAAATGTTATAAATTGATTTGCATTTTAATGAGGGGAAGTAAGAATTTGACCCCTCAATCAGAAAGATTTCTGGCTCCCAGGTGTCTTTTATACAGGTAACGAGCTGAGATTAGAGCACACTCAAAGTGAGGAGTGCTCCTAATCTCAGTTTGTTACCTGTATAAAAGACACTTGTCCACAGAAGCAATCAATCAATCCGATTCCAAACTCTCCACCATGGCCAAGACCAAAGAGCTCTCCAAGGATGTCAGGGACAAGATTGTAGACCTGCACAAGGCTGGAATGGGCTACAAGACCATCGTCAAGCAGCTTGGTGAGAGGGTGACAACAGTTCAATTATTTGCAAATGGAAGAAACACAAAAGACCTGTCAATCTCCCTTGGCCTGGGGCTCCATGCAAAGATCTCACCTTGTGGAGTTGCAATGATCATGAGAACGGTGAGGAATCAGCCCAGAACTACACGGGAGGATCTTGTCAGTGATTTTATTTTATTTTACCTTTATTTAACCAGGTAAGCCAGTTGAGAACAAGTTCTCATTTACAACTGCGACCTGGCCAAGATAAAGCAAAGCAGTGCGATAAAAACAACAACACAGAGTTACATATGGGGTAAAAAAAACATAAAGTCAAAAAATACAACAGAAAATACAGTGGGGGAAAAAAGTATTTAGTCAGCCGCCAATTGTGCAAGTTCTCCCACTTAAAAAAGATGAGAGAGAGGCCTGTAATTTTCATCATAGGTACACATCAACTATGACAGACAAATTGAGAAAAAAAAATCCAGAGAATCACATTGTAGGATTTTTAATGAATTTATTTGCAAATTATGGTGGAAAATAAGTATTTGGTCACCTACAAACAAGCAAGATTTCTGTCTCTCACAGACCTGTAACAACTTCTTTAAGAGGCTCCTCTGTCCTCCACTCATTACCTGTATTAATGGCACCTGTTTGAACTTGTTATCAGTATAAAAGACACCTGTCCACAACCTCAAACAGTCACACTCCAAACTACACTATGGCCAAGACCAAAGAGCTGTCAAAGGACACCAGAAACAAAATTGTAGACCTGCACCAGACTGGGAAGACTGAATCTGCAATAGAGTAAGGCAGCTTGGTTTGACAAAATCAACTGTGGGAGCAATTATTAGAAAATGGAAGACATACAAGACCACTGATAATCTCCCTCGATCTGGGGCTCCATGCAAGATCTCACCCCCGTGGGGTCAAAATGATCACAAGAACGGTGAGCAAAAATCCCAGAACCACACGGGGGGACCTAGTGAATGACCTGCAGAGAGCTGGGACCAAAGTAACAAAGCCTACCATCAGTAACACACTACGCCGCCAGGGACTCAAATCCTGCAGTGCCAGACGTGTCCCCCTGCTTAAGCCAGTACATGTCCAGGCCCGTCTGAAGTTTGCTAGAGTGCATTTGGATGATCCAGAAGAGGATTGGGAGAATGTCTATGAAACCAAAATAGAACTTTTTGGTAAAAACTCAACTCGTCGTGTTTGGAGGACAAAGAATGCTGAGTTGCATCCAAAGAACACCATACCTACTGTGAAGCATGGGGGTGGAAACATCATGCCTTGGGGCTGTTTTTCTGCAAAGGGACCAGGACGACTGATCCGTGTAAAGGAAAGAATGAATGGGGCCATGTATCGTGAGATTTTGAGTGAAAACCTCCTTCCATCAGCAAGGGCATTGAAGATGAAACGTGGCTGGGTCTTTCAGCATGACAATGATCCCAAACACACCGCCCGGGCAACGAAGGAGTGGCTTCGTACGAAGCATTTCAATGTCCTGGAGTGGCCTAGCCAGTCTCCAGATCTCAACCCCATAGAAAATCTTGGAGGGGAGTTGAAAGTCTGTGTTGCCCAGCGACAGCCCCAAAACATCACTGCTCTAGAGGAGATCTGCATGGAGGAATGGGCCAAAATACCAGCAACAGTGTGCGACAACCTTGTGAAGACTTACAGAAAACATTTGACCTGTGTCATTGCCAACAAAGGGTATATAACAAAGTATTGAGAAACTTTTGTTATTGACCAAATACTTATTTTCCACCATAATTTGCAAATCAATTCATTAAAAAATCCTACAATGTGATTTTCTGGAATTTTTTCCTAATTTTGTCTATCCTAGTTGACTTGTACCTATGATGAAAATTACAGGCCTCTCTCATCTTTTTAAGTGGGGAGAACTTGCACAATTGGTGGCTGACTAAATACTTTTTTCCCCCACTGTATATATATATATATATATATATATATATATATATGTAGGTTATATACAGTGGGGAGAACAAGTATTTGATACACTGCCGATTTTGCAGGTTTTCCCTACTTACAAAGCATGTAGAGGTCTGTAATTTTTATCATAGGTAAAATCCAGAAAATCACATTGTATGATTTTTAAGTAATTAATTTGCATTTTGTTGCATGACATAAGTATTTGATACATCAGAAAAGCAGAACACAATATTTGCTACAGAAACTTTTGTTTGCAATTACAGAATCATACGTTTCCTGTAGGTCTTGACCAGGTTTGCACACACTGCAGCAGGGATTTTGGCCCACTCCTCCATACAGACCTTCTCCAGATCCTTCAGGTTTCAGGGCTGTCGCTGGGCAATACGGACTTTCAGCTCCCTCCAAATATTTTCTATTGGGTTCAGGTCTGGAGACTGGCTAGGCCACTCCAGGACACTTGAGATGCTCCGGAGCCACTCCTTAGTTGCCCTAGCTGTGTGTTTCGGGTCGTTGTTATGCTGAAGACCCAGCCACGACCCCATCTTCAATGCTCTTACTGAAGGAAGGAGGTTGTTGGCCAAGATCTCGCGATACATGGCCCCATCCATCCTCCCCTCAATACGGAGCAGTCGTCTTGTCCCCTGCAGAAAAGCATCCCCAAAGACTGATGTTTCCACCTCCATGCTTCACGGTTGGGATGGTGTTCTTGGGGTTGTACTCATCCTTCTTCTTCTTCCAAACACGGCGAGTGGAGTTTAGACCAAAAAGCTCTATTTTTGTCTCAACAGACCACATTACCTTCTCCCATTCCTCCTCTGAATCATCCAGATGGTCATTGGCAAACTTCAGATGGGCCTGGACATGTGCTGGCTTGAGCAGGGGGACCTTGCGTGCGCTGCAGGATTTTAATCCATGACGGCGTAGTGTGTTACTAATGGGTTTCTTTGAGACTGTGGTCCCAGCTCTCTTCAGGTCATTGAACAGGTCCTGCCGTGTAGTTCTGGGCTGATCCCTCACCTTCCTCATGAACATTGATGCCCCACGAGGTGAGAACTTGCATGGAGCCCCAGACCGAGGATGATTGACCGTCATCTTGAACTTCTTCCATTTTCTAATAATTGCGCCAACAGTTGTTGCCTTCTCACCAGGCTGCTTGCCTATTGTCCTGTAGCCCATCCCAGCCTTGTGCAGGTCTACAATTTTATCCCCGATGTCCATACACAGCTCTCTGGTCTTGGCCATTGTGGAGAGGTTGGAGTCTGTTTGATTGAGTGTGTGGACAGGTGTCTTTTATACAGGTAACGAGTTCAAACAGGTGCAGTTAATACAGGTAATGAGTGGAGAACAGGAGGGCTTCTTAAAGAAAAACTAACAGGTCTGTGAGAGCCGGAATTCTTACTGGTTGGTAGGTGATCAAATACTTATGTCATGCAATAAAATGCAAATTAATTACTTAAAAAATCATACAATGTGATTTTTCTGGATTTCTGTTTTAGATTCCGCCTCTCACAGTTGAAGTGTACCCTATGATAAAAATTACAGACCTCTACATGCTTTGTAAGTAGGAAAACCTGCAAAATCGGCAGTGTATCAAATACTTGTTCTCCCCACTGTATATGTGTACAGTGGAAAAATACAGCCCGCCTAAAGCGGGGTGGGACTTTCCTCTGATGTGTGTGTATAAAAGATGGACTCTGAACTTGAGAGGGCAGAGCGCTCTCAATGAATAAAGGCTGACCATTGCAGAATTGGGTCATTGTTTAATTATTTAAACTAGAGATTTACACCTCGGAAATTATTCAAAGATGTAAGAAGTGTTTGACTTCAACCATTGCGTATAACAATTCTCGTGACAATAACCTACATACTTATCAACTTAACTAGATCTTTCCTTATAGCACTCAACCACACGACTGGACAATAATCAAGATAAGACAAATCTAGAACCTGTAGAACTTGCTTTTTAGAGTGTGGTGTCAAAATGCAGAGCATCTATTCTGGACAGACCTCTCCCCCATCTTTATAACCATTGAATCTATTGTTTTGACCATGACAGTTTACAATCTAAGGTAATGCCAAGTAATTTAGTCTCCTTAACTTGTTCAACAACCACACCATTCATTACCAGATTCAGCTGAGGTCTAGAACTTAGGAAATGATTTGTACCAAATACAGTGCTCTTAGTTTTAGATGTTCAGGGCCAGTTTATTACTGGCCACCCATTCCAAAACAGACTATACTGGCATCATCCATGCAAGTCTCAGTAGCATGAAATAACATCTACCTTCCCATTGAAACAGTTCATCATGAAACAGTTGTACTGCAACTTTTCATGCACAGTGGAAAGTTGGAATGAACCTGCTCTTACCATGAGAAACAGATTTCCCAATCTTCTCCTCCTTTTCTTCATCTTTAATGTTGACATTCAGCTCCAGTGTTTGACTGCAGTCTTCCAGCTTCACTGATGCCATCTCCTGGTACCTCTTCGGTGCAAACTGGACTCGACTGTCAATCAGGACCCAGTGACTGTAGGTTTGGACTCAGTGTGGAAGGAGAGAGGCAGGCTGGGTTTGTCCTCACTGTTGATGTTACAGGCCTCAGACTTAATCCTAGTCGGCCTGTAGTAATAACGAGAAACAGACAACAGTCTTGACAGTTCTGGAACTTTCTTCCTCAAAAAATATATTATATTTCTTCTTGTTCAATTACCTAATTTCAACAGATCAGGTAGCTAAACAATGACAAAACAACATTCATTCACAATAGACAAGTGCACAAAAATTACACAAAGCAACTGCAGAAATGAATAAATGACTCAAAAACTATTTAGGACAAGGTTACAGTTTGTTTTAGGCAGCACTATGAGCTATTTTCCTTAATAACCTTATCTTCACTGTATTTTTTCACTCAAAAATAATAATATTCACGGACGGCCAGGGACACACTCCAACACTCAAACGTCATTTACAAACGCAGTATGTGTGTTTACTGAGTCCGCCAGATCAGGGGCAGTAGGGGTGACAATGCGTGATATTGATAGGTGAGTGAATTGGACCATATTGCTGTCCTGCCTCAGCATTATAAATGTAACGAGTACTTTTGGGTGTCAGGGAAAATGTATGGGAGTAAAAAGTACAACTTTTTCTTTAGGAATGTAGTGGAGTAAAAGTTATCATAAATATAAATAGTAAAATACAAATCCCCCAAAACGACTTCAGTAGTACTTCAAAGCCTTTTTTACTTTACATTTCAGTCATTTAGCAGAAGCTCTTATCCAGAGTGACTTACAGTAGTGAGTGCATACATTTTTTCATACTGGTCCCCAGTGGGAATCGAACCCACAACCCTGGCGTTGCAAGCGCCATGCTCTACTAACTGAGCCACACAGGACTACTTAGTTACTTTACACCACTGCCAATTGTATTTCCCGTTCACACCATAGTAACAATTATAGATAAAGGTAGAAACAACAGAATGTGTCTGAATATTGCTACACATGTAGAAAACTGATAAACATTACATTCAACTTCAAAACAGTAGTGCAACCGTGAAATTGTCTCTCTCTCATGCACCTGCACTGCTACCCCATTCATAGACGCTAACTGCTTTAGTGCCTCTTGACGATAGTATCTTCTGACTGGGGGAGTTTTGTTAAGAGCCTCAACATTAACACGCATCGCTTGCGGTATGTTTTTGGAAACATTCATATCAGCTAAATATAATTTTCAAAACACAAAAAGGTTAAATTACTACACACCTTTATAGGGTTAGTGTTCCCACATGGTCCTATCTCCATGTTACAGCACTTGTTTACGGAAGACAGACGGAAGACATAGGCCCTGTGCTAATTAGCTATCTAGCGTGCTCCCAATACCTGTGTGTCAGCTAACTGGGGAGGAAGTGTAGTTTGTCAACTGGAGGCACACACAGTGTACGGATCTGTGTAAAACTGCTACAATAAGTGTATCTTTATTTGAAAGATTAGTTCTCGCTGACGTGAAAGTTAAGGGGCATATTAGCATACGTTTGTGAAAGCGATGATTATTGACGTTTCTCAACGTTAAAACAGAGCATCGGAATATTAGTTTACACATGTGGACAAATGTAATGTCTGAAAACTCTACATCCGGAGAAGGGATTTAGAGAGCTACTGCACTGAAGTCTGTTAAAGGGCATGTAGCAGCTATTTCTCAAGGCTTTAAACACATATAATAGTAACTTAGAGCACCCCCAGAAAACATTCACAAATTACAAACTCATAAATCCATTTTTATAATACTGTAATATTGTTCTAAAAGTTGGGTTTGAGGTTCTCCAAATCGAATACTAAAACGTATAGTACAACTTGGTGCGCACCAGTTTACCATGGACTGTAGGCTACAGCAGGCTCACCGTTTACGATCTTGCTTTAGGGCCTTTCCGGCCGTCTTCGTGGTTATATGCAGGAAGCATAAATTGTACAATTGTAAGCTAATAAATACTTTTCCAAGATAGAACTCATGTATATTTATGCAATAAGGCCCGAGGAGGTATGTTATGGTCAATATACCACGGCTAAGGGCTGTTAGGCACGATGCAATGCCTCAGTCGCCTAATTGCTATTATAAACTGGTTACCAACATATGTATAACAGTAAATATATATATATATTTTGTCATACCTGTGGTGTACGTCTGATATACCACGGCTTTCAGCCAATCAGCATTCAGGGCTCGGACAACCCCGACCACACAATGTATATTTGCTACATTAAAATAATATACTGCACCAACTACATAAATATCTGATAGGGGCCATTATCTTCTACGTGGACTTTAAACGAACATCAGAATGGACGACGCCATTTTAACAGCTCGTAAGATTATAATTTTTTTTACACAAAACCAATAACATGTCAAACGAACACAGAAATCTCAAATTGATCCTTTATTAAATTACATTGACGAAAGTATTTACATTCACTTAGACAAATACCAAATCTCTAGCTATGTGACTTGTAAAATAGTTTTTATCACGTTCTTTCACTCACTCGGTTTGACACAAAAAGAACACATAATAACTTTACCAAATGGGAGAATACCTTGACGTGTTTGTTAACTAGCATGTTATGACATGTTCTTTCGATATTAGAAAGTTTAAACGTGCTATTACATACCTGTAGTAATATATTTGAAACGGACACAAAGTTGTCGTCTTTACAGCACATGTCTGGCGCATTCTTTATTCTGAACAATGGGGCGCGCCAACCCGGAACTTCCTGTTCCCTACTACCACAGTGCAACATCGACATCTATTGGACTGATGGACTAACTACCTCTTCTTCTTATTATTTAGTATAATGACTTTCACGTAATGTTTTTGCCGCCAGATACTGTTCGGTTAGTATCCTGGATAAACAAATTAATGTCCATTGAGGAAAAGGGGGACAAACTATATCACACAAAATAAACACATTTTAAAAAGTCACAGTCCAATCCAAATCACATCACTACACAGGCCATCCTCCTCAGGTAATTTCATTCAAAAAACTAAAATAGTGAATCATTAAAAAAGTTTTTGTTTTTTAGATAAAACTATAAATATATATTTATATGTCACCAAATAATTGATTAAAACACACTGTTTTGCAATGAAGGTCTACAATAGCCTCAACAGAACTCTGTAGGGTAGCACCATGGTGTAGCCGGATGACAGCTAGCTTCCGTCCTCCTCTGAGTACATTGACTTCAATACAAAACCTATGAGCCTCATGGTTCTCACCCCTTCCATAGACTTACACAGTAATTATGACAGCTTCCTGCAGGACATCCTCCAACCTATAAGAGCTTTTACAGCATGAACTGACATGTTTGTCCACCAAATCAAAGGATCAGAGAATGAATCTAGTACTGAAAGCATAAGCTACAGCTAGCTAGCACTGCAGTGCATAAAATGTGGTGAGTAGTTGACTCAAAGAGAGAGAAAGACAATAGTTGAACAGTTTTGAACAAATGAATTTCTTCAAAAACGAAGGAGGAGCGAGAGAGATATTTTGTCATTTTTTTCAGTTTCACTTACAGTGGGGAAAAAAAGTAGTTAGTCAGCCACCAATTGTGCAAGTTCTCCCACTTAAAAGATGAGAGGCCTGTAATTTTCATCATAGGTACACGTCAACTATGACAGACAAAATGAGGGAAAAAAATCCAGAAAATCACATTGTAGGATTTTAATGAATTTATTGCAAATTATGGTGGAAAATAAGTATTTGGTCAATAACAAACGTTTCTCAATACTTTTTTATATACCCTTTGTTGGCAATAACACAGGTCAAACGTTTTCTGTAAGTCTTCACAAGGTTTTCACACACCGTTGCTGGTATTTTGGCCCATTCCTCCATGCAGATCTCCTCTAGAGCAGTGATGTTTTGGGGCTGTCGCTGGGCAACACGGACTTTCAACTCCCTCCAAAGATTTTCTATGGGGTTGAGATCTGGAGACTGGCTAGGCCACTCCAGGACCTCGAAATGCTTCTTACGAAGCCACTCCTTCGTTGCCCAGGCAGTGTGTTTGGGATCATTGTCATGCTGAAAGACCCAGCCACGTTTCATCTTCAATGCCCTTGCTGATGGAAGGAGGTTTTCACTCAAAATCTCACGATACATGGCCCCATTCATTCTTTCCTTTACACGGATCAGTCGTCCTGGTCCCTTTGCAGAAAAACAGCCCCAAAGCATGATGTTTCCACCCCCATGCTTCACAGTAGGTATGGTGTTCTTTGGATGCAACTCAGCATTCTTTGTCCTCCAAACACGACGAGGTTGAGTTTTTACCAAAAAGTTATATTTTGGTTTCATCTGACCATATGACATTCTCCCAATCCTCTTCTGGATCATCCAAATGCACTCTAGCAAACTTCAGACGGGCCTGGACATGTACTGGCTTAAGCAGGGGGACACGTCTGGCACTGCAGGATTTGAGTCCCTGGCGGCGTAGTGTGTTACTGATGGTAGGCTTTGTTACTTTGGTCCCAGCTCTCTGCAGGTCATTCACTAGGTTCCCCTGTGTGGTTCTGGGATTTTTGCTCACTGTTCTTGTGATCATTTTGACCCCACGGGGTGAGATCTTGCGTGGAGCCCCAGATCGAGGGAGATTGTCAGTGGTCTTGTATGTCTTCCATTTCCTAATAATTGCTCCCACAGTTGATTTCTTCAAACCAAGCTGCTTACCTATTGCAGATTCAGTCTTCCCAGCCTGGTGCAGGTCTACAATTTTGTTTCTGGTGTCCTTTGACAGCTCTTTGGTCTTGGCCATAGTGGAGTTTGGAGTGTGACTGTTTGAGGTTGTGGACAGGTGTCTTTTATACTGATAACAAGTTCAAACAGGTGCCATTAATACAGGTAACGAGTGGAGGACAGAGGAGCCTCTTAAAGAAGAAGTTACAGGTCTGTGAGAGCCAGAAATCTTGCTTGTTTGTAGGTGACCAAATACTTATTTTCCACCATAATTTGCAAATAAATTCATTAAAAATCCTACAATGTGATTTTCGGGGTGTGATGTCACGAGAGGCTGTGTCCTGGAGGGACGTTACATCCCTGAGGTGGCTGCAAACCCAGACAGCTATGGCTCCATCTGCTGGTATGGTCGGGAACTCCAACCCTCTGTGGCCAATCTTCCCACGCAGCTGAAACCAATCAGGGGCTGATGGGCTGGAGTTGTTTTGAAGGGAAGAGACACGGTCTGGAGTGTGGGCTCTGGGAAGAAGAGAATTGTGTTATAATTTCGTTAGTTGCCGAAGACGGTTAATAAAATCCTTGTTTTGGTTGAACCTGGTCTCCCTGCACTACTTGGGCAATCCCGCTGGAAGCTGTGTAGCCTCTCGTGGCATCACAGATGGTGGAGAATACGGGGCACGCTCAGCGTTAATAGTGCATGTCAGAGGAGGATACCGAAGGTTTGATCACCCAGTTTTCCAAGTTGGCGTGAGGCTCCCGCCCGACTGAAATGGAGGACATATTGAAAGCCCTTGTTGCTGGCCACAAGCCCAGATGCAAGCAAACGTGGCTCTCTTGGAGGAGCAAAAGAAAGCCAACCTTCTGAAGGCAGAGGAATTGCAGTTGCAGAGACAGAGGGTTGTCCAAAATACCCGCCCAATAAAGGCAAGTGACTTTATATCTAAGATGGGAGCTACCGATGACATTGAGGCATACCTGCATGCATTTGAGGCCACGGCCACTAGGGAAGCCTGGCCCAAGCAACAGTGGGTTGGTCTGTTAGCCCCCCTTTCTAACCGGGAATCGCTGAATGCTGTCCGGGACCTGGGCCCTGACCAGGTTACTGACTATGATGCCCTGAAGTCTGAGATCCTCAGCAGATATGGACTCACAAAATTTGGTATGGCCCAGCGCTTTCACAGTTGGACCTTCCAACCAGACCAACCTCCTCGGGCGCAGATGCATGAACTTGTCCGAATCGCAAGGGGAAATGGCTGGATCCGCAGAGGAATACAGCAGCGGCGGTGGTGGAGGCCGTTGTGGTGGATGGGTACCTACGCGCCCTGCCTTATGAGGCAAAACGGTTCATCAGTCAACAGGCCTTGACCACGGCTGATCTGACCGTGGAAGCTGTGGAAAAGTACCAGGCCACAGCGGAGATGCTGAATGCTTCCCCAAAAGACCCCAGGAGGGCGGCCCCACCACAAATGGGAAGAACCCGTCCAAAGGACCCCCAAGGTCTCGAACCCAGCCACGTCAGGACTTATCCCGGCTCCAGGGGGAGCCAGAAACCAGGCGGGTCCAAGAAGAGTACACCAGGAGGGGACTTCGACAGTGTTACCGGTGTGGGGAGATGGGACATATCTCCTGGCAGTGTGGGAAACCAGCCGATGAACCTATGCCCACTGCGGAGTCCTCCAGCTCAGCACCCACACACCGTGTTGCCTCGCTCTTGGGAGTCGTAGATGGCGGCCCAGATCGACCCCCCCACCTGCCCGGTAACTGTGAATCACCATGATGTGGAGGCCTTACTGGATTCTGGTAGCCGGGCCACCCTGGTGCGTAAGGATTTGGTGGGCCCAACGTGTCTGACCCCGGGAAAGTCCTCCCCCGTTTCCTGTGTCCATGGGGACACCAGAGAATACCCCATTACTGAACTTACAATGACCAGCACACGGGGAACCATACACACGACGGCGGGGGTGGTTGATTCCCTCCCCGTCCCTGTCCTAATTGGACGAGACTGCCCAGCCTTTTACCCACTCTGGAGAGAGTCTCAGGAGAGGATAACCCGAGTACCTCGGAAACGGAGAGGCAAGACTCATCCTGGGAAGGCTCCGTGCAATCCTCCGAGTTACTCACTCCCGCCCGGGCTCTGATAGGGATGGCAGGTGCCCAGACCGACACCGAGACTGGTCCGGATACGGGAGAAGAGAACGCAGCCCAGGAAAGTGCTCCGTTCTCCAGTGAAGAAGACGTCCCAGGCACCCAAGAGCTTCCCCTCTCACAGGCCAGTATGGTACGGCTCAATTACAAGATCCTACTCTTGCAAATGCCTTAAGAAATGTGCAGGTATTAGAAGGTGTAGTGTTAGGTGATAAGACAACCCTACTTACCCCCATTTCGCAGTAAACCGGGGGTTAGTATATCAGATAGTCAAGAAAAATGAGGAAGTGCATGAACAGCTCCTCGTGCCACAGCCCTATCGGGCCACAGTACTCAACCTAGCCCACACACACCCGGCTAGGGGCCCACTTGGGGTAGAGAAGACTAAGGAAAAGAATCATGCAAACGTTTCTTTTGGCCAGGAGTACACAAAGAGATAGAGAACTACTGCCGTAGTTGCCCTGAGTGTCAGCAGGTTGCGCCAAAGCCCACATATAGAAACCCGCTCATTCCCTTGCCCATTATCGAAACTCCTTTTGAGAGGATTGGATTAGACATAGTCGGGCCCTTACCGAAAAGTGCCAGGGGACATCAATACATTCTGGTCATTCTGGACTATGCGTCCCCGGTACCCGGAGGCCATTCCGCTGAGGAAGGCCATCCAGACAAATCGCCAAGGAGCTGTTCCGTCTCTCAACTAGTCTGGGAATCCCAAAAGAGATATTGACGGACCAAGGGACTCCATTCATGTCCAGGGTGATGAAAGAACTCTGTGCTTTACTGAAAATCAAACAGCTGAGAACCTCGGTCTACCACCCCCAGACAGATGGCCTAGTCGAACGTTTTAACAAAACACTAAAATCCATGCTGCGGAAAGCGGTAGGGGAAGATGGGCGCAACTGGGATCAGCTGTTACCATACATATTATTTGCGGTGAGAGAGGTACCTCAGTCTTCTACTGGTTTTTCACCCTTTGAGCTCTTGCTTTCCTACAGACCCAGAGGACTGCTCGACATCGCCAAGGAGGCCTGGGAGGAGCAGCCATGCCAACAGCGGACACTGATCGACCATGTAGGGGCTATGAGGGAGAGAATGAAGGCCATCTATCCCATGATGCGGGAACACATGGAGGCCAGTCAGCGGCAACAGCAAGCCTCCTACAACAGATCTGCTCAGCCCAGGGAGTTTAAGCCGGGGGACAGAGTGCTGGTCCTGGTGCCAACCGTTGAGTGCAAATTCCTGGCAACCTGGCAAGGACCATATGAGGTCATTGAACGCATGGGAGAAGTAAACTACAAGGTGAGGCAACCAGATAAAAGGAAAACTGAGCAGATTTATCATGTTAACCTTTTAAAGAAGTGGCACGCCAGAGGCGCTTGTTTAGCTCTCTACCCCCACAGAGACCCAGGAACCGGCGCGAGAAGAGGTTCAGCTGGGTCCAAATCTGTCCCCACATCAACGACAGATGGCCCTGGAACTCGTGGAGCAGAACCAGGATGTCTTCTCCTCCCTTCCGGTCACACAGAGGTGGTCCAACATGAGATCCGCACCATGCCTGGCCGAACGGTAAACCAGCGCCCCCTGCACGCGTGCCAGAGGCTCGAAAGTGGTTATACAGAAGGAGGTAAGGAAGATGCGGGAGTTGGGAGTAATTCGAAGAGTCCCACAGTGCCTGGGCAAGTCCCATAGTACTAGTTCCCAAGCCAGACGGTTCAGTACGATTTTGTAATGACTATCGGAAGTTGAATGAAGTGTCTGAATTTGATGCATACCCAATGCCTCGTGTCGATGATTTAATAGACTCCTTGGGGCATGCTCGCTTTCATAACCACTCTTGATCTCACAAAAGGCTACTGGCAGGTGCCCTTGACCCCGGCGCCTAAGGAGAAGACAGCCTTTGCCACCCCGGGAGGGGCCTCTACCAGTATACCCGACTCCGTTTGGTCTCCACGGGGCACCTGCCACGTTCCAACGCCTGATGGATCGAGTCCTGCGCCCCACAAGAGGCACGCAGCGGCTTATTTGGATGATGTGGTTATACAAAGTCAGGATTGGGCCAGCCACCTACCCCGGGTACAAGCGGTGCTGGATTCGGCTCAGGGAAGCAGGGCTCACGGCAAACCCGAAGAAGTGCAAGGTGGCCTTCAGTGAGACAAACTACCTGGGGTACACCATTGGGCGGGGGTTGGTCAAACCACAGGAAGCCAAACTGCGGGCCATACAGGACTGGCCGCAGCCCATCAACAAGAAGCAAGTAAGGTCATTTTTGGGCCTCGCTGGCTACTATAGACGCTTTATTGCAGATTTTGCTACCATAGCGGCACCATTGACGGAGCTGACGACCAAACGCCACTCACGAATGGTGAAGTGGAACCCTGCGGCGGAGGCGGCTTTCCGCAACCTGAAGCGAGCACTCTGCTCCAGTCCGATCCTGGTGGCACCAGACTTCAAGAAGGAATTCATTGTCCAAGCGGATGCTTCGAGGTGGGTCTGGGTGCTGTCCTCACCCAGGCACATGACGGGGAAGAACATCCCATTCTCTACCTAAGCAGGAAGTTACTTCCAAGAGAGAAGGACTATTCAACGGTGGAGAAGGAATGTCTGGCTGTAGTCTGGGCCTGGAGTCCCTTCGGTTCTATCTCCTGGGCCGACGTTTCATGGTGGTATCTGATCACGCCCCTCTGCAGTGGATGGCCAAGAACAAGGAATCAAACAGTAGAGTAACCAGATGGTTTTTGAGCTTGCAACCGTTTAACTTTTCGGTTGTCCACAGGGCTGGCAAGCACCACGGAAATGCGGACGCCCTCTCCCGGCGTGATGCCTTCTTCACTGCCTTTACCCGACGAGGACGTCGGTCCCGAGGAGGGGATGTGTGATGTCACGAGAGGCTGTGTCCTGGAGGACGTTACATCCCCCTGAGGTGGCTGCAAACCCAGACAGCTATGGCTCCATCTGCTGGTATGGTCGGGAACTCCAACCCTCTGTGGCCAATCTTCCCACGCAGCTGAAACCAATCAGGGGCTGATGGGCTGGAGTTGTTTTGAAGGGAAGAGACACGGTCTGGAGTGTGGGCTCTGGGAAGAAGAGAATTGTGTTATAATTTCGTTAGTTGCCGAAGACGGTTAATAAAATCCTTGTTTTGGTTGAACCTGGTCTCCCTGCACTACTTGGGCAATCCCGCTGGAAGCTGTGTAGCCTCTCGTGGCATCACAGGGGGAAGAAAATTCTCAATTTGTCTGTCATAGTTGACGTGTACCTATGATGAAAATTACAGGCCTCTCTCATCTTTTTAAGTGGGAGAACTTGCACAATTGGTGGCTGACTAAATACTGTATGTACCATTGACTTGCAATGGATTTGTGCCACAAATGCTAAAAAGTTAGTATTTTAAACAATAGTAAGATAAACAATATATTCTCAGGACTATATTGAGGGACAGACTGTTGAAATGCCCAGTTGATTATGGAAACAGTCTTGTAGAACTCTGGCATTGATGGTCCAACTGAGGGTGAGTCATTGATATGAATGCTCAGAGTAAAAGAGCTGTGAACTCACCTGTGATGGCCCACGTCTACCACAACCTTTCCTATTGTGTTTGTAAGCACCACAGCATTTTAGGGAGCCATTGTTCAAAATGTGTTCATACATACAGTACAATGGGAGGTCGTGTGGAAGGAACAGGGGAGAACCAGGAGTTTGATCTCTGCCTTCTATTTAGGACTGGGATCCCTCTGTGGGCCTTTTCACAATATCTCTCCATTCTCTTTTAAACATGCTGGAAACATAAAGGACAGCCTAGTAAGAGCAGATGAATATGTTCCCCCTCAGCATTTCCTATCCACCCTCCCCTCAAATCATTGTGAGAACTGTAATGTGATGACCAAAGGGGGATTTCTTTCTTCACCCTCATACTGGAAATAAAATGTATGTCCTGGGTAGAATTTCCTGTAAAACAAAATGTGTGGTATATTTCCTGATGTGCCCATGTGGCTATTATTATGTTGGAAAGTCTAAGAGAAATTTGAAAGTTGAAAGAGCAACTCCCCTGCAGGGTTGCCAACTAATTTTCAGGGGAAGTTGTTAGAGGCAGGTCAATTTGTTGCTAAAAGTCGCTAAATGACGTTGTGATGTCATTACGTGATGACATCATTACATTTTAGTCATTTAGCAGAAAAAAATCCAGAAAAACGCATGTAAAAAATGTTATAAATTGATTTGCATTTTAATGAGGAAAATAAGTATTTGACCCCCTCTCAATCAGAAAATGTCTGCCCCAAGGGGGGCACTTACCCCTGCGACTTGAGTAACTTGCTAATAAATAATTAAACTTGGTTAATTTAATAACTTGGTCCAAAGCAGTCCTGAACTCTGTACGGATCATCTCCAGTTCCACCATTATCCTCTATGGCCTCCATAACTTGGTTCAGAGCAGTCCTGAACTCTGTACGGATCATCTCCAGTTTCACCATTATCCTCTGTGGCCTCCATAACTTGGTTCAGAGCAGTCCTGAACTCTGTACGGATCATCTCCAGTTTCACCATTATCCTCTATGGCCTCCATAACTTGGTTCAGAGCAGTCCTGAACTCTGTACGGATCATCTCCAGTTCCACCATTATCCTCATCTCCACTGCTTGAAGATCTGCAAAATAATAACGACTCAACAGTTTTGCTGCAAGTAGTGTGACAATACAAGCCATGAGTACCAGGCAGGACATGGATCAAAGCCATGTGAAATACCTCGATCAAAATATCAACCCTTCATATATTAGTAGTATTGGTAACCATGTATCTGCTGACAGCCAAACAATTTGGAATTGATGTTGACAATACAAGAGAAGCAATATGTTGTAACATATAGGCTAGCATAATATACCTTTAATGTATCCAGCAGGCATCTCAGAAGCCACAGGCTCATCAAGCAGGGATGGCAGCTCTTGGTCTAAAATATAAGAACAAATCATGCTGTTATTTAAACTTTCTACATTTACAATTTCGAGATCAATATCTTGATGGCTAAAGAAACCTGATTCTGATGCTCTGTCTTGGCCAGCTTCTTCCTGGCTGCCACTTGGACTAACTGAGAAAACAGAAGGAAAAACATGAATACTTTGCTTTTGAAACTGGCACAGAACCAAACGTGAAGGGATGTCAGTCAGGAGCTCAGTGGGAAGGTTAATGAATCCCAACAAAAATAAATGCTAAGCATAATTTACTGATAACAAGTTCAAACAGGTGCCATTAATACAGGTAACGAGTGGAGGACAGAGGAGCCTCTTAAAGAAGAAGTTACAGGTCTGTGAGAGCCAGAAATCTTGCTTGTTTGTAGGTGACCAAATACTTATTTTCCACTATAATTTGCAAATAAATTCATTAAAAATCCTACAATGTGATTTTCTGGAAAAAAAATGCTCATTTTGTCTGTCATAGTTGACGTGTACCTATGATGAAAATTACAGGCCTCTCTCATCTTTTTAAGTGGGAGAACTTGCACAATTGGTGGCTGACTAAATACTTTTTTTCCCCACTGTAAATACAAGTTTCACCCATACACAGCACCAGAAGTATTTGGAAAGTTCTAACCGTATGCACGAAGTAGTAATAATACTTTAAATAACCTAATATGCAAAAATATGATGGTAATTGTATTCTATTGAGTGGCTTTGAAAGGTTTGTAAAGTTATAATACTTCATACAATTCAATTGTTTACCCTAAAACTAATTGTTTACCCTAAAACTACAACCAGACACTTACTGTCGCTTTGGCTTGAGGTGGCACATGGCCTCAAGTCCTCTGCATCTGCAATTTCAGAGAATATCACAGATGTCAAACCGTTACCACATTTATAGTACACACTTATCAGATTTTCCTGTTCATCCCATACAGTTGGTAGGAACAGAACTTTGAGAAAGTAGGCTTGTTTATCAGACTTGAAACATTATGTACCTTGTTGTAGGGTCATTTTCAAAGACACTGGCTCTTGAAGTTACTAAAAATAAAAAAAATTAAGAACTGTTACACTTTTGGTCACTAAATAATCAAGTATGTCAAGATCAGATGGGTGTGGTAATTTCTTGTCATATCAACTGTCATTAGGTCATGATTTCATTCCGTCTCAATGTAAGACTAGTACTTGCATTAACTGTAAGCTTTTCTTCACCCACATACTTGAATGTGTGTAAAACTTACCATCAACTTGCTGATTATACATTCAATGACCTAGTAGCCTAATGCAGGATCTTACCACTAGGGGCTGGTGGAATCTGTGGCACTGTACGCTGGGCTTGTCTGGGTTCATTTGTCTTTTTCTGGAGTGCTTCACTTCTATCATCATCTTACGAAGGACAATACAAAAAAATACTCATTTATTTCATCTACTTCCTGATGCATGTAATACACACAATGGAATAAGAGCAGTTAAGAAATCCTCACCAGGTGGCTCTACACGGAATCTGATTGGTTTAGTCACCGCCCTCTTCGCTGGTTCCTCGTCAGATTCAACATTGGAGGTGTCAACCCCCCGTTTGGCTCGTTGCTCTGCCACAGAGTAATTGTCTGTACGTGCAATAAACATTGTCATAAATAGTTTCCTATTAACACTGGCAAACCGGCTATTGAGTATTTGTAATTCACATAGTAATACTTTCAGCAAATACATATAGTACTTAAGAGGGGGAAGTTCCTGACTCTACTGACCAGGAGTGGGTTGCACCAGTTAGACGATAAGGTGTAAGAGATAAGTTGGACCTACCTACGCCCGACGTAATGATTTAGAAAATTGAACAAGATGCGACATGACTAGTCATGAAACACTTCCCTTGGAAACTAGTTATAGATATATACTATACGTCTACCCCCACATTACACTTAGTTTTTACACCCTGGGCGTAGCAAAAGCTATTACTTACAACCAGGTGGTGACACAGGTTTACGCCTGGCTTAGAACATATTCTACGTTGTAACTAGCCTTACGTGTAGGAGTATGTTCAACTGATGCAACCTGCTCCAGAGCCACACAACCAAGCATACATGGCAATATAAACGGGAGTGGATGGACAGTCAAATATTATTTTACCAGTTGATGAAAAGATGGAAATTCTGTACTACTCCCATAATATTTTGTCAGGCCGGTCTCTCTCTTAATGGCATTTCTTGGCCAGTAGCAACACAGGACCTGCAGGATATGAGACACTGTTTAAAGTGAACTATTTATCCATCTCTTTGCCTAAAAAGGGTAAACCATTTAACTGATCAACTCACCCCATCTCTCTTCTCCACCCACTGCTCTGGTACAACTTCAACATTGTTCTCTTTTACTAAATGTACAACATAATAATGCTGTATGCCCTGTGCAGAAAAACAAAACACCAATTCCACAGTGTTCAGTCTCTTGATTTACCAGCCAAGATAGTTTGCATAACTAATACAGCTTGTGAACTTGGCTGTAGCTAAATGGGGCTTGCTACAGGCTGTGCAAGATGGTAAGCACAACATGAGTGCCATGGTCCTCCTCAAGTATAATAGCTTGCTTAACAAGACTGCTCTTTGCAATGAGATGCATTTGTGTGCTCCTCGTAGTGGTGCGGAAAGTCCAATACAGTCTTGAGTCACAAGGACTCAGCGTGTAAGATTCCAGATGCTGAAACACCCTGCAGAGGTAAGTATCAGAGGCATCTTCTTGGCTCACTACCTCACACCATGACCTATCATTAAGTATGTAGGCATTGTTTGGCCGTCTCATGTTGATGACCTGTTGGCGGGGAGAAGCTCTAACTGTGCGTTCTTGCACAAGTGGCCGCCTCCTGAACGGACCATCTTCTTTAGTTGTTGCAAGTAGTTCTCAAAATTGAAAGCACTACAGTTGTCAAGGCAGCCAAGTTCTTCAGCATCAGCAGTGAGGTGTAGGAGGAGGAACATTATACACGAGAAATGTGTCTCCATACAAAACCCTTCCCTGCTCCACAAAGAAGTTCAGTAAAGCATGATCATAGGCACTGTGGATTGAAGAAAGTTGAGGAGAAACCAAAATGCACATGGCCACACTGAAGGCCATGAAGTGTGTGTACTGTTCTTTAGACCAGATTCTTCTCAGCACTACTTTCCCAGTATAGAGTAGAAACTGTCTCAATTCTGTGGCCTTCCAACGGTCAAGGTCATCCAATCGCCGTTGTTTGCGAGCAAAACAGTCTGGAATTGAATCCTTTAGTCGGTTTAGCTGTTGACTGACCTCCTTGACTTGCACCAACGCTAACCTGGCCCCAGTCTTTCCCCTAGTCCACTCATCAAGAGCTTCCGGGTTACTCCGAGGCAACAAAGGTGCATATAGTCAATTGGGAATGAATTCACCATATCAATGGGGAGGATGCAAAAAGGAGAGGTTTTCCCTTCATGGTGATTTTCTGGCCGTACCAATTCCCTAAAGGATTTGTCAGTTCTGAGACACAGGTTATTTACCTGTGGGTACGTCATCCTCCCATCATACCTGCCTTTTTGTGTGCACCTGTCACAGCCATAGTAGCCGGAATATATCTTTATGCATTTTACCACGGCTTTTGCAGGTGCATCACATGTTACAGAAAAACTTTCACTTGCAGTGTTGTGTCTCCCCACTTCAAGCCGGTCTGCATCAACTCTTTAAGCTCCAGCAAAGTGTCATTGAGGAATTCCAGGGAGCTTGGTTTCCATGATGCCATTGCAAGTGACAGAGGAAACACTGTGGGTGGTGATAGATTGATAGAGCACAAAAGTGGCCATAACGACATATTGGTACTTTTGAACAAAGGGAGACCATCCAGATTAAGGGATATTTCTAAAAGATTCAAATCTCCAACCACAGATTTAGGATAGATGCTTAGATGTTTCACTATCTCCACCTTCACTTTAAATCTGACAAACTCCACATTAGACTTGACTTCAACAAAAACATTGGTGGTTTCTAGGAGAGTTCTAGCAGTGGAAGGCAAATCTGGGTGACCATTAGACTGCAGCATCTTCAGAAGTGCATCAACAGCATTGTGTTTCACTTGGGAATCACTTATCCAGGTTGCCAGGTCCTCTCTGAAGGTAGAATATTTTTCAACATCATCATTGTCAGAGTCAGTTGTCTCCTGAATTGCACAACCAGCATTGGCTTCAGTCTCTGAATCTACGTCACTGTGTGATGGCAGTCTTGGAGGAGTACCACCTACTGCCTGTTCACCATCTGACTCTTCCTCAGCATGTGTTGGCAGTCTTGGCTTAGTACCACCTACTGTCTGGAGTTCACCATCTGACTCTTCCTCAGCGTGTGTTGGCAGTCTTGGAGGAGTACCTTCCACTGCCTGGAGTTCACCATCTGACTCTTCCTCAGCGTGTGTTGGCAGTCTTGGAGGAGTACCTGCCACTGCCTCAACTTCACTATCTGACTCAATTTTCCTCTCAGATTCAGTAGAACTGGTATCTTCACTCTTGGTGTCAGACTGGCTGATGAGACTAGATCCACTTTCATTGTCATTGTCTTCCTTCTCTGCCCTTTTGTTCTTAAGGTTGGTTTTCTCCCTTGACGATTTAGTCCAGATTCTATTGTATTCTGTCTTTCTTGAAGTACTCGACATCCGTGTTACACCAGAGGATTTAACAGTCTGAAAATGATTAAACAATGATATGACAATGGCTCTACACATACAGTACTAAATGTAATTGGACTGCCTTACTTGTCCATTTAAAATGAATAACCAGTTAGACAACACATAGGTTTACCTTTTTTGAAGACATTTTCAATCTTTAGAACACTAAGTACAGAAACGGAAAGAACATTAATCTCTTCTACCCAAGACGTTATCCATAATATCCATCTTTAATCAGAACTTAAATGAGGAAAGAGATGACTACAGCTTCTCAGGCTATCGTGACACTGCAAGGCATTTGGAGAATGTTGGTGTTATAGAACGGATAAATTGCACTTCTTATTATCTGGATTGTTTAAATTTAGTCAGCCCTGTAGTAAAAGTGTATCAAGCCGTAGCATGCATTATATATTTTTACGTGCTTATGCTAGTATTAGATCGATGTTGTTCTTCATCAGGACCTAAGAACACGATTACTCAACCCTGTAACACAGGCTGTGGTTACACGCGGCACTATCCAAGTAACGTAGCTAGGCTAAATTATCTATTAGCCAACTGGCTAATTAGCTAACTGGCAAGCTTCCTCGCTAGTTAGATAGCCTGACATCATCAAAATGTCTTTATCTGGGGAGCTGGGAGTACACTAAGTTACTTGGTTTAAATAGTACACGCCGGATAACTTACCTTTCGTATAAAAATCCAAGAGGTTGTAGTGTCGAGTAAAATGTTGCTAGTCATTGCTGTAACAAAGGAGTCCGCTCATACTGAACCTTGATCATAAGTTTATTCATATCACAAGCTTTCAGCATAAGTTTTACAGATGTCATGACCACCCGGAGAGCGACGTCCCAGATTGCAATGGCCGCTCTAACCTCTTCGATCGTTTTTACCCAGTATATATAATCTTCCCAAGATATGGGTGGCTCCCTCTACTGTCCAATCCCTGTCTACAACACACGACTTATCTGTCCTATCCGGGGTGTCACACTAAAACCATTCCCTCTGACACTAAAATAAACATCCTCTCCGGTTCCACTTAAAAACATTAACAACGTCATAATCTTAATACACTACAAGGTGAACTGTGTTCGGTCAGTCGGAGTCAATGGCGTCTTCGCTGTTCAGCTGTGTTGTTTCACTTTTACCAATTAGAACGGTAGGTGTTTCTTTCTGGCTCCAGCCTCAGTATTGTTAGTTGCCACACCCACTTCTATATTTGCAATGACGGATAATGGAGTCAAACGGAATATTCAGGATGAACCGTCGTCATGCCACCACTACTGCTAGCTGCTTTATAAAAATTATTATAGGCTACATTAATAAATTAATATAATAACAAATATTATTTGTAGGTATCGTTCCCTCTTCCATAGGCCTATACTGAGGTCAAAATTACATTATTAATTTCCATACATTTATTAAATCGGTAGAATTATGGAAAAATATATTACGGAGGGAAGAGCTGGATCCACTTCCTTTACTCAAAGCACAAGTATGCTGGCCCCAATATCTTGGGATCTAAAGTACTTATTTAGAACCTAACAAATGTTCCTACACACTTAGAAAGACAACGTTACCAGTGTACCACCACTTGACTTAAAGACAACGTTCCAAAATGCATTGAAATCATTCTGATCGTAACGTTATATGAAGACAAAACCATAGCTCTAAATGTAACGTTATGAAATGTTCCTAGGATATCTCCAAAATAACGATATTCAGAACCTTTCATGGACTATCAAGGAATGTTTTAAAGTTCCCATGATGTCCGTATAGCGACCAGATATTTATAACCTCTATAAAACTTATTAGAAACGTTATGAATGTGCCTGTAATGTCCCAAACAGGCTATGACATGCAGTACCTCTGGAAGACTTAAGGGGAATGTTACAAATGTCTCAGTTACGGTCCTTGTTACCTGGGTTGTTGCGATTTTTGTGGGACTGGAGAACAATTTTACATTTACATTTTATGCCAGGAAAGTAAAATAACGTTATTACCTGGATTCCATGCTTTTAAAATGACTGCTATTCCTGAAAAGTATAGAACACTTTAGTTTCCAGTTCTTTTTGACTTTCTTTTTCGGTTGAACAGGTTTCAACCCTAGATTACAACACATGTAGAAAACTGCTGGACATTACATTCAGGCAGCTTCAAAATAGTAGTGCAACCGTCAACTTCTCTCTCTAATGCATCCGCACTATCTGCAGTGAAGTATGTTGATGTAAACGAACTCAGAAATCTCAAATAAATTGATTATTTATTAAATTATCTTGATGAAATTATGTACATTCAATCACGCAGACAAACCCAAAGTCTCTAGTTAGCTATGTGACTTGTAAAATAGTTTTTATCACGTTCTTCACTCACTCGGTTTGACACAAAAATAACACGTAGCTAAAACCTTTACCAAACTTGATAATACCTTGCGGTATTTGTGAACTAGCACGTTATGAAATGTTCTTTCTATATTAGAAAGTTGAAACGTGCTATTACATAACTGTAGTAATACATTTGAAACGGACACAACAGCTATTGTCTTGACAGCACAGTTTTAGCTATTTTTTCTTTATCTGAAGAATGGTGCCCGCCTGACCACTGAGGTATAAGAGGTAGAGACGGTCTCCAAGATGGCCGACCGTTGTTTTCAACGTAATCTACTCACGTTCGCATCAGGCCAGGGTTCTGGTTGGGAAGTAGCCATCCTATGTACCTAGAGGAGACTGGCGGTAGGGTACTAGGGGGTAACTCGCCCCCCCTAAGAACAATGTCTAATTGCTTACACAAAAAAGCAACTTTGGGGGGGGGGGAAATTATGTGGATGAAGGTCATGCTTAGGCTGATAAACTATAGAGGGAAAAAAATTGCTACAGTTTACACTTTTTGAGTTATTTAATTAAATGTTTTTTTTTTTGAAAAGGTGCGTTTTTTAAAGTCGTGGGGTAAGTGCCCCCCATCAGAATTGTTCATTTAAATAAATGTAGCCTATTTATTCATTACTACATTTAGCTAACATTATATAGTTAATCCAGAGATCCTTACCTTTGCCTCGATTCGGCAGTCTCCTCCAGATCATCATGGCATTTGTAGTTCTTTAGGATAGCCACATTAGCAGCTAATTACCATTTCATTTTTGGGGGGTAAATGCAGGTGAATATATTGATCAAAGTCACCTTGTCCTAGAGAGATTTACACTGTTATCAAAACGTTACGCCAGGGTAAGCCTACCTTCCACCCTATGTAAAGCTGGGATATATAAGATACCCCGTTAAAAAAAATAAAACTCTAAAATGTGAAGTTTTGTCACACAACACAATGCCCAGTGGTGTAAAGTACTGAAGTAAAAATAATTTAAAGTACTACTTAAGTCGTTTTTTGGGGTATCTGTACTTTACTATTTATATTTTGGACAACTTTTACTTCACTACATTCCGAAATAAAAATATTACATTTTAGTCATTTACAGTTAGTGATTGCATACATTTTCATACTATCGCCCGTGGGAAACGAACCCACAACCCTGGCGTTGCAAACGCTATGCTCTACCAACTGAGCTACACAGGACATACATCCCTGGTCATCCCTACTGCCTCTGATCTGGCGGACTCACTAAACACGTTTAATTTGTAAATGATATCTGAGTGTTGGAGTGTGCCCTGGCTATCCATTAATAGAAAATAAAATAAAAAATGGTGTCATCTGGTTTACTTAATATAAGGAATTTGAAATGATTCATACGTTTACTTTTACTTTTGATAGTGAAGTATATTTAAAACCAAATACTTATAGACTTTTACTCAAGTAGTATTTTACTGGGTGACTTTCAGTTTTACTTGAGTCATTTTCTATTAAGGTATCTTTACTTTTACTCAAGTATGACAATTGGGTGCTTTTTCTACCACTGACAATGCAACAGATGTCTCAAGTTTTGAGGAGTATGCAACTGGCATGCTGACTGCAGGAATGTCCACCAGAGCTGTTGCCAGATAATTTAATGGTAATTTCTATACCATAAGCCGCCTCCAACTTTGTTTAGTAAAATTGGCAGTATGCCCAACCACCCCCTCACAACTGCAGACCATGTGTATGGTGGTGTTCTTCCGAGTGGCACAGTGGTCTAAGGCTTTATATATATTTAATGTATGCACTAACTGTAAGTCGCTCTGGATAAGAGTGTCTGCTAAATGACTTAAATGTAAAAATGTGTGTGGGTGAGTGGTTTGCTGATGTCAATGTCATGAACAGAGTACCCCATGTCAGGGTTATGGTATGGGCAGGCATAAGCTACGGAGAAGGAAACACAATTGCATTTTATCAATGGCAAATGTAATGCACAGAGATACCATGACAAGGTCCTTCCGACGTCATGTTTCAGCATGATAATGCATGGCCCAATGTCGCAAGGATCTGTACACAATTCCAGGAAGCTGAAAATGTCCCAGTTCTTCCATGTCCTGCATACTCACCAGACATGTCACCCATTGAGCATGTTTGGGAGGGCTGGATCGACGTGTACCACAGCTTGTTCCAGTTCCCACCAATATACAGCAACTTCGCACAGCCACTGAAGAGGAATGGGACAACATTCCACAGGCCACAATCTACAGATTGATCAACTCTATGCAAAGTAGAAGTGTCCCGGAGGAGGAGGAGGCAGCAGCAGATACCCTGTTCTCATGTAATGGGGTAGGGCCCAGTGATGCCAACTTAGCAATTTTGTTGCCAGATTTAGCAACTTTTCAGACTACCCTGGCAACTTTTTTTTCAAAAACAGCACCTAGCAACAAATGTAGCTACTTAAAAAAACTTATTTGGAACTTTTAGCAACTTTTGAAAAGTGACTCAAACACTAAAATGCACACATTTGCCCTCTAAATGACACTAAAACGATTTTATCTGTCACACACTCAGTCACAACACACATGGCTGGCTGCAAAAGTGCATTGTGAGTGACTTCAGCAGCAGGCACTCAGCTTGTGCACAGGCAGCAGCAGGCTGCCACCGCGCCCATGCCACCTCCCGAGTGGCGCAGTGGTCTAAGGCACTGCATTGCAGTGCTAGCTGTGCCACTAGAGATCCTGGTTCGAATCCAGGCTCTGTCGTAGCCCGGCCGTGACCGGGAGACCCATGGGGCGGCGCATACATTGGCCCAGCGTCGTCCAGGGTAGGGGAGAGAATGGCGGCAGGGATGTAGCTCAGTTGGTAGAGCATGGTGTTTTGCAACGCCAGGGTTGTGGGGTTTGATTCCCACGGGGGCCAGTATAAAAAATAATGTATGCACTCACTAACTGTAAGTCGCTCTGGATAAGAGCGTCTGCTAAATGACGTTAATGTAATGTAATGTAAGCAGGCCAGCCAAGCAGCGCAACAACCTGGAGAGAGATGCCTAGCACACACATCATTATTTGAGTTAAGTTTCTTGTTCAATAAGATAGCATATATATTACATTTTAGTCATTTAGCAGACACTCTCGACTTGTAAGTCGTTAGTGAATACAATTTTTTTTAAATTTTTTTTTTATACTGCACCCCCCTGGGAATCAAACCCATCAACTGAGCTACATCCCTGCCGGCCATTCCCTCCCCTACCCTGGACGACGCTGGGCCAATTGTGCGCCGCCCATGAGTCTCCCGGTCACTGCCGGCTGCGACAGAGCCTGGATTCGAACCAGGATCTCTAGTGGCACAGTTAGCACTGCGATGCAGTGCCTTAGACCACTGCGCCACTCAGGAGGGTTATTAGCTTGTACCTATAATTGTTCATCAGTTAGGTAGCATGTTTACTAACTACCAATACACTACTAGTTAATAAGAAAATAAATCAAATGTAATTGTTCAATAATTCAATGTGTAACTAAAAATATCTGATCATATAAAATGTTATGTGTTTATGTTACTTTTGCAAATACAAATATGTGATAATAAACAAACAATAAACAAATCTAAACGAACTAATGTCAAATGGAGATGATCCGTACAGAGTTCAGGACTGCTCTGAACCAAGTTATGGAGGCCATAGAGGATAATGGTGAAACTGTAGATGATCCGTACAGAGTTCAGGACTGCTCTGAACCAAGTTATGGAGGCCATAGAGGATAATGGTGGAACTGGAGATGATCCGTACAGAGTCAAGGACTGCTCTGAACCAAGTTATGGAGGCCATAGAGGATAATGGTGGAACTGGAGATGATCCGTACAGAGTTCAGGACTGCTCTGAACCAAGTTATGGAGGCCATAGAGGATAATGGTGAACTGGAGATGATCCGTACAGAGTTCAGGACTGCTCTGAACCAAGTTATGGAGGCCATAGAGGATAATGGCCTTTTACTTCACTTTAATCCAGTCGGTCAATATAGCTAAATTATTGTGCTAGTAAAAAAGGAATGTAGTAGGGGAGTCGACGTTAAACCGGCATTTTGATCATTTGTTTAAGGAAAATAATGACCAGTTTGTGTTATTTTGACTTCCAGGAGCGGGTCGAGGAAGAGACTGTGGATGAGGATGGGCAGCAGCACCTGAATAAACATAACATAGTTATTCACTTTTAGCTTTAAGCAGTTTTACAGTTCTTGATTGGAGTGCAGTGTTCATGTTTTTACTGACTTGTTATTTTGTGAGCTTTTGCTGTGATTTTGTTCACGAATCTATTGTGATACAGTTTATGTAAAAAAATAACTTATTTTCAGGCATTTTGCATATTTCGTCAGTGGACACCTACCGACAGGACACTGTGTATATGTTCAGGGTAGATTAAATGACGTGTCTTAAGGGTCCTCCCGAGTGGCGCAGTGGTCTATGACACTGCATCGCAGCTGCGTTGCTACAGATGCTGGTTCGATACCTGTCTGTGCCGCAGCCAGCCACGACCGGGAGACCCAATGAGGTGATGCACAATTGTCCGGTTAGGGAGGGTTTGGCCAGCCGGAATGTCCTTGTCCCCATCACACTGTTACGTACGAAAGTTACGTTCCCAGTGGTTACCAGAAACTGCATTTTATGGGGCTCTCAACGTACTTTCTGACTATTAGCAACATTATGAGGTTGACTTAAAAATACACATATTTAACGGTTTAAAATTCCCCACATTTATACGTCCTGAAAAGACTTGGGACATAAGCGGACACCACAGCTACGTAGAAGGAACGTTTCACAATAACGTTATCATGACTTATGTAGGGACTAAAATAACTTTGGTCACGTCCTGGAACGTAATTTTGTTAGCTGGGAAAGCTCACTCTAGAAATGTATTCCAGTTTCTGCCTTCCAGCTGGAATGGAAACCTTTGCCAGTGGGTGTGCGTGTGGAAACTACCTGCTCCTCCCTCTGAAGCATAGGTTACTGTATCCTACTGACAATGTTACAAGCATGATTCAGAAATTAGGGAGATATGTTTAATTTGAGAAGAATGGATTAACTTTTTCAATGCTAGTTAAGGATACTATAGTCACCACGTTTCACATTGGATTTATTAACGACAAAAAGGTAAGACCTGTTTTTAATTCTAGTGCTGCACTGCACTGCACAAACAAGGTTGTTAGCTAGCTAGCTAACATCTGCTCTGTTCAACGTTAAACCAACTCTGAAGTTCAAAGACATTCAAAGTTCCTCCATAGAAGCCGCTCCTCCGTAGGTATAATTCTGTGGGCCTAATTCAGATAATGCAGGTCATAACACAATGCCCAGCTCTTCAATGCAAGCATCCTCTAACGAGCTCTCCTCACCCGCAAAATGTCGCCCCTACACTGTGATTGGC